>NW_026283678.1:0-10000 GCF_023373465.1 Oncorhynchus keta
ACCACCCTGGAACCCTCTGTGGTGAGGAACTCGGCGGCCGCCACCTTTTTAGGTCAGGAGAATTACATTTCGTGTCATGTTGGTGACATGGCAGGTAACGGAGCACAGCCCCATGGGAGATGTAGAGAAAACTCCCGAATTCCATTCTATTCCCTATAAAGCACCACATGACTCTGGTCTAAAGTAGTGCACTACATAGGGAATAGGGTTCTATAGGGCTCTGGGCTAAAGTAGTGCACTATATAGGGAATAGGGTTCTATAGGGCTCTGGTCTAAAGTAGTGCACTATATAGGGAATAGGGTTCTATAGGGCTCTGGTCTAAAGTAGTGCACTATATATAGGGAATAGGGTTCTATAGTGCTCTGGGCTAAAGTAGTGCACTATATAGGGAATAGGGTTCTATAGGGCTCTGGTCTAAAGTAGTGCACTATATATAGGGAATAGGGTTCTATAGGGCTCTTGTCTAAAGTAGTGCACTATATAGGGAATAGGGTTCTATAGGGCTCTGGTCTAAAGTAGTGCACTATATAGGGAATGGGGTCTATGGGTCCTGGTCTAAAGTAGTGCACTACATAGGGAATGGGGGTGCCCTTTGGGATGCGGACCCTAGTGTCTTTAATTAGATTTCTGTGGCGGTCTGGCCGTGGGAGAGAAAGGAATTAAACTGTTTCCTTAATCAGTTGTCTGTCACTCCCAGGTTGGTCAGAGCTGTGGCCTTTCCAATGAATAGGAGCATTCAGCCATGAACCAAACTCAGCAAGTAGAACACGGCTTCTACAACAGACACACTCAAACACACTAAACACTAGGGTGTGTGTGTGTGTGTGTGTGTGTGTGTGTGTGTGTGTGTGTGTGTGTGTGTGTGTGTGTGTGTGTGTGTGTGTGTGTGTGTGTGTGTGTGTGTGTGTGTGTGTGTGTGTGTGTGTGTGTGAGACACTCATTCCTATTCCTCAGCTGCACTGAATCCCAGAAAACATGTTTCTATTGATCAGTCTCTCTCTCTCTCTCTCTCTCTCTCTCTCTCTCTCTCTCTCTCTCTCTCTCTCTCTCTGTCTCTCTCTCTCTCTCTCTCTCTCTCTCTCTCTCTCTCTCTCTCTCTCTCTCTCTCTCTCTCTCTCTCTCTCTCTCTCTCTCTCTCTCTCTCTCTCTCTCTGTCTCTCTGTCTCTCTCTCTCTCTCTCTGTCTCTCTCTCTGTCTCTGTCTCTGTCTCTGTCTCTGTCTCTGTCTCTCTCTCTCTCTCTCTCCTCTCTCTCTCTCTCGCTCTGTGTCTCTCTCTGTCTCTCTCTCTCTCTTTCTCTCTTTCTCTCATTTCAATGTTTAATTTAAGGGGGTTTATTGGCATGGGAAATATATGATTACATTGCCAAAGCAAGTGAAATAGATAATAAATTAAAGTTAAATAAACAATTAAAAAAATAAACAGTAAACATTCACAAAAGTTCCAAAATAATAAAGCCATTTCAAATGTCCTAGTATAATTATATGCAGTGTTGTAACGATGTGCCAATAGTTAAAGTACAAAATAAACATTGGTTGTATTTACCATGGTGTTTGTTCTTCACTGGTTGCCCTTTTCTCGTGGCAATGGATCACAAATCTTTCTGCTGTGATGTTTCAGTCAATAGATATGAGAGTGTCGTGACGCGAATATCTTTGTGAATGAAAATCATGTAACAATTAACTTGTTTAGTAACTTAGGGCAACACGGAAAACGTTTCTTTAAACCTCTTTGGGATAGGGGGCTGCATTTTCAATTTTGGATAAATAGCGTGCCCAATTTCAACTTCCTGCTACTCATGCCAGGAATATAAGATATGCATATTATTAGTATATATGGATAGAAAACACTCTGTTTCTAACACTGTTTGAATCATGTCTTTGAGTATAACAGAACTTATGTATCAGGCAAAACCCAGAGGACTAACCGTTTAGAATGATTTATTTTTGAGGTCACTGTCTTTTCAATGCAGTTCTCATGGGGAAACAATATTTCTTAGGAACTTGTTTTTAGTTCCTACCACTTCCACTGGATGTCACCAGTCATTGGAATTTGGTTGAGGTTATTCCTTTGTGCAATGAAGAAGTACGGCCATCTTGGAACTGCGTAACACTGTTGAGAGCTGCGCAAGTAGCTTGGTTTGTTGTCTTCCTGTATTGAACACAGATAGACCCGTCTTCAATTTGATCGATTATTAACGTTTTAAAATACCTAAAGTTGTATTACAAAAGTAGTTTGAAATGTTTTGGCAAAGTTTACAGGCAACTTTTGAAATATTTTGTAATGACGTTTTGGAAGCAGTTTTTTTCTGGATCAAACGTGTCAATTAAATGGACATTTGGACGGGAATTAATCAAACAAAAGGACAACTTGTGATGTTTATGGGACATATTGGAGTGCCAACAAAAGAAGCTCGTCAAAGGTAAGGCATGTTTTATATATTATTTCTGCGTTTTGTGTAGAGCCTGTTTACTGTTGTGCTATCGTCAGATAATAGCTTCTTATGCTTTCGCCGTAAAGCCTTTTTAAAATCTGACATGTTGGCTGGATTCACAACGAGTGTAGCTTTAAGTTAATATCTGACATGTGTGATTTAATGAAAGTTAGATTTTTATATAATTTTATTTGAATTTGTCGCTCTGCATTTTCCCTGGCTTTTGGCCAGGTGAGACGCAACTGTCCCCCTGTCCTAGAGAGATTTTTAATGAGTTACCGTTTCCCAAATTAACTCAAAGAATATATCGTTATCATACCATCATTATTACCTCAAATCAGTCTCATTCTGAACGTTTATTTGAAAACTGCACCAACCTTAGTCTAAATGATGATTCAGCGATACACAAATTGGCTGAATTATTTATTTACTAACTGACTAAATAATCACACAGAAATTCATAGACACACACAATATTGATTACTAAAATAATGCAATGAAAAGTCTCTAGTGGACTATCCCGATATGACGGCTGGTTACACAATGAAAAGTCCCTAGTGGACTAACCCGATATGACGGCTGATTACACAATGAAAAGTCCCTAGTGGACTAACCCGATATGACAGCTGATTACACAATGAAAAGTCCCTAGTGGACTAACCCGATATGACGGCTGATTACACAATGAAAAGTCCCTAGTGGACTCACCCGATATGACGGCTGATTGCACAATGAAAAGTCCCTAGTGGACTCACCCGATATGACGGTTGATTACACAATGAAAAGTCCCTAGTGGACTATCCCAATATGACGGCTGATTACACAATGAAAAGTCTCTAGTGGATTATCCCATATGATGTCTGATTACACAATGAAAAGTCCCTAGTGGACTAACCCGATATGACGGCTGATTACACAATGAAAAGTCCCTAGTGGACTAACCCGATATGACGGCTGATTACACAATGAAAAGTCCCTAGTGGACTATCCCAATATGACGGCTGATTACACAATGAAAAGTCTCTAGTGGACTAACCTGATATGACGGCTGATTACACAATGAAAAGTCCCTAGTGGACTATCCCAATATGACAGCTGATTACACAATGAAAAGTCCCTAGTGGACTACCCCGATATGACGGCTGATTACACAATGAAAAGTCCCAAGTGGGCTCACCCGATATGGCGGCTGATTACACAATGAAAAGTCCCTAGTGGACTATCCCAATATGACGGCTGATTACACAATGAAAGGGAGAGATAAAGGAATTCAATACATACTGTACAGTTGAATAATACGCTCATCGGAAGTATGGATATTTACCACCCTAACAACCGCTCATTTGGATTTAGAAATGCAAAATATATTTGCACTTAGATGTCTTTGTCTGTCGTCTCTCTGTTGAAACCTGTCGAACCGTCTGTGACGAATAGTTAGGAAAGGAAATCTCTGCTTGTGGAAGTCCCTGGTCGTCCACCAGAGGTCACAATGTCCGTAGTAGTTGTAGTAGTAGGATTCCTTTTGTTCTGGGAGTGGTTGATAGAATGGATGCATCAGAAGATCCAATGGTTGTTTTGATAGGGAAATGTTAATCTCTTCTCTTCTTCTGTCGAGTTTCCTGGACTCCGTTACATGCAGAGCTGCAGGCATGTCTTAGTCTCGTCTTCTTCTTCTCTTTTGAGTGTCAGAGGGTCTTGCATTTTAGTCACGCTGTCAGTCTAGTAGTTCTAAACCATTTTACATGCCAGTAGCAACCCGGCAACGTACTGGTTGAATATGTTATTTAGGAGTCCTTTATAAACACTCTGGCAAAAAGGGGCGTCATAGCATCTGTGCTCACGTGGGTGTGGTTACTGACGTGGGTGTGGTTACTGACGGGGGTGTGGCTACTGACGGTGGTGTGGTTACTGACAGGGGTGTGGTTACTGACGGGGGTGTGGCTACTGATGGGGGTGTGGCTACTGACGGGGGTGTGAATACTGACTGGGGTGTGGCTACTGACTGGGGAAAGCGTTATATGAAAAACAGTTGTCATTTAGAAGGCTAAAATCACATTTAATCTTCTCATCAAATAGTTTCATATTTAATCATACATGTTTTACAACATTTTGATGTAACTCTGACATATACATTAATGTGCATACTGCCTCAATTGGGCCGACCAACAAGTGCTCCCGCGCAGTGGCCAACCGGGCTATCTGCATAGTGTCCCACCACCCACCAATCCCTCTTTTACATTACTGCTACTCTCTGTTCATCATATATGCATATTCACTTTAACCATATCACTTTAACCATATCTAACCGTGTATTCACATTTCACTACTACTCAATTCAGCATTTCCTGTCTAAACCTGTTGTATTCAGCATTTCACTGTGAGGTCTACTACACCTGTTGTATTCAGCATTTCACTGTGAGGTCTACTACACCTCAGCATTTCACTGTGAGGTCTTACACCTGTTGTATTCAGCATTTCACTGTAAGGTCTACCTACACCTGTTGTATTAGTTTCAACGTTTGGATGTTGGGCGTTTTACGGGAGAATCTCTTTCCCCTCAGTGACTGCATGCATTTCACTGTAAGGTCTACCTACACCTAATACACTTTGATTTGATGGTTCTTTAAGTTTCTCCCGACTATTTCCCACATTCTTTGTGTTAGAAATAGTTTCATTATCCACTTTTGGATGTTGGTGTTTTGGCGGGAAGAATCTCTTTCCCCTCAGTACTGCATGGCAAGGGAGAGAAAGTTCCAGCTCTTTCCCCTCAATACAAGGGAGAGAAAGTTCCAGCTCTTTCCCCTCAATACAAGGGAGAGAAAGTTCCAGCTCTTTCCCCTCAGTACAAGGTAGAGAAAGTTCCAGCTCTTTCCCCTCAATACAAGGGAGAGAAAGTTCCAGCTCTTTCCCCTCAATACAAGGGAGAGAAAGTTCCAGCTCTTTCCCCTCAATACAAGGGAGAGAAAGTTCCAGCTCTTTCCCCTCAATACAAGGGAGAGAAAGTTCCAGCTCTTTCCCCTCAATACAAGGGAGAGAAAGTTCCAGCTCTTTCCCCTCAATACAAGGGAGAGAAAGTTCCAGCTCTTTCCCCTCAATACAAGGGAGAGAAAGTTCCAGCTCTTTCCCCTCAATACAAGGGAGAGAAAGTTCCAGCTCTTTCCCCTCAGTAAAAGGGAGAGAAAGTTCCAGCTCTTTCCCCTCAATACAAGGGAGAGAAAATTCCAGCTATTTACGACCGTCATAAAACTCCCCCAGGAGATGGGCGTCTTGACACCTTAGATTAGCCGGCGCCTTTGATCTCCGTCCAGGAAGTTTATCAACATTTGATATGTTTTACGACTTCTTTCTGGGTCTGTGTAATCTGAGGGAAATATGTCTCTCTAATATGATCATACATTGGGCAGGAGGTTAGGAAGTGCAGCTCAGTTTCAAACCTCATTTTGTGGGCAGTGAGCACATAGCCTGTCTTCTCTTGAGAGCCATGTCTGCCTATAGCGGCCTTTCTCAACTATACCACTATGTCGTAGTGAAGACCAATGTTTTATAATGTCGTGTGTTTTCCCCCAACACCACTTTCCATCAATGTGTTCCTTCATTACAAATTGAGTTAAAAGCTTTTTTTAAATCAACAAAGCACGAGAATACTCTACTTTTGTTTTGGTTGGTTTGTTTGTCAATCTCTCTAAAGAGGATGAAGGTCTATGTACTTGTATTACGACGTTGATGTCAGAATGAATGAGTCACTTGAACACCTATTTACTCTCTGCCTCGCTTTCTCGCATTTCTCTATGTTCTCGCTTTCTCTCCTCGCTTTCTCGCTTTCTGTCGCTTGAGGGAAATTGTCTCTTTCTCTCATTTCTCTCGCTTCTCTCGCTCCCTCGTTTCTCTCATTTTCTCTTTCTCTCCTCGCTTTCTCCTAGCTCTCGCTCTCTCTTTCGCCTCTCGCTTTCTCTCGCTTTCTCTCGCTTTCTCTCGCTTTCTCACTCTCTCTCTTTCTCTGTTTCTCTCGCTTTCTCTCGCTTCTCTCTCTCCTTTCTCTCGCTTTCTCGCTTTCCTCTCTCTCCCTCTCTCCTCTCTCGCTTAAAAGCTCGCTTTTCTCTCTCGCTCTCTCTCTCTCGCTTTCTCTGTTTCTCTGGTTTGTTTCTCAATTCTCTCGCTTTCTCTCTCTCTCTCCATGTACCCTCTCTCACTTCCTCGCTTTCTCTCTCTTTCTCACCTATTCTCTCACTTTCTCTCGCTTTCTCTCGCTTTCTCGCTCTCTAGCTTTCTCTCGCTCTCGCTTTCTCTCTCTCTCTCTCTCTCTCTCTCTCTCTCTCTCTCTCTCTCTGTCTCTCTCTCTCTCTCTCTCTCTCTCTCTCTCTCTCTCTCTCCCTCTCTCTCTCTCTCTCTCTCTCTCTCTCTCTCTATCTCTCTTCTCTCTCTCTCTCATCTTATTCTCTTCCCTCCCTCCTGCTCTCTCTCTCTCTCTCTCTCTCTCCCTCCCTCCTGCTCTCTCTCTCCCTCTGTCTCTTTACCTCTCTTTTCCAAGCTATGTCTTTGTCAGCCCCATCAGAAGCTTCTAATGTATAATGTAATGGTTATTGAACAGAGGGACAGTTTATATTTATATCCCTGCCCCCTGAGTCCCTCGGAGGCTGGGGGAGACTGGGGAGGAAGGGAGGCTGGGGGAGAGGCTGGGGAGAGGCTGAGAGAGAGGCTGGGGGAGGCTGGGGGAGGCTGGGGAGACTGGGGAGGAAGGGAGGCTGGGGGAGAGGCTGGGGAGAGGCTGGTGCTAGGCTGAGAGAGAGGCTGGGGGAGGCTGGGGGTGAGGCTGGGGAGAGGCTGGTGCTCGGCTGAGAGAGAGGCTGGGGGATTGGCTGGGGGTGAGGCTGGGGAGAGGCTGGTGCTCGGCTGAGAGAGAGGCTGGGGGATTGGCTGGGGGTGAGGCTTGGGAGAGGCTGGTGCTAGGCTGAGAGAGAGGGTGGGGGAGGCTGGGGTGAGGCTGGGGAGAGGCTGGTTCTCGGCTGAGAGAGAGGCTGGGGGTGAGGCTGGGGGTGAGGCTGGGGAGAGGCTGGTGCTCGGCTGAGAGAGAGGCTGGGGATTGGCTGGGGGTGAGGCTTGGGAGAGGCTGGTGCTATGGAGAGAGGCTGGGGAGGCTGGGGGTGAGGCTGGGGAGAGGCTGGGAGCTCGGCTGAGGAGAGGCTGGGGAGGCTGGGGTGAGGCTGGGGAGAGGCTGGGGGCTGAGAGAGAGGCTGGGGGAGGCTGGGGGAGAGGCTGGGGAGGCTGATGGAGAGAGGCTGGGGAGAGGCTGGGGAGACAAGGAGGAGAGGCTGGGGAGAATGAGAGAGAGGCTGGGGAGAGGCTGGGGAGACACGGAGGAGAGGCTGGGGGAGAGGCTGGGGAGAGAGAGAGAGAGAGGCTGGGGAGAGAGAGAGGAGAGAGAGAGAGAGAGAGGAGACAGACAGAGAGAGAGAGAGACAGGGAGAGACAGAGAGAGAGAGAGAGGAGAGAGAGAGAGAGAGACAGAGACAGAGCTGGGAGAGAGAGAGAGAGAGAGGAGAGAGAGAGAGAGAGAGAGGAGAGAGAGAGAGAGAGAGAGACAGAGAGAGAGAGAGAGAGAGAGAGAGAGAGAGAGAGAGAGGAGAGTCGTCAGTTTGGCACCGTTACTTTGGCTCGATTTAGCTAGGCCCGTCATTCTCTGGATGTTGTGCAAATAAATAAATCCTTTCCCACAAACGTTGAACAAGATGTCGCTGGCATTTATCAGCTTTTATTTTCTGACCACACAGAGAGAGATGAGTCCATCTATCGGGAGGAATTACAACATATTGATCCATCAGGCTGAGATGAGTCCATCTATCGGGAGGAATTACAACATATTGATCCATCAGGCTGAGATGAGTCCATCTATCGGAAGGAATTACAACATATTGATCCATCAGGCTGAGATGAGTCCATCTATCGGGAGGAATTACAACATATTGATCCATCAGGCTGAGATGAGTCCATCTATCGGGAGGAATTACAACATATTGATCCATCAGGCTGAGATGAGTCCATCTATCGGAAGGAATTACAACATATTGATCCATCAGGCTGAGATGAGTCCATCTATCGGGAGGAATTACAACATATTGATCCATCAGGCTGAGATGAGTCCATCTATCGGAAGGAATTACAACATATTGATCCATCAGGCTGAGATGAGTCCATCTATCGGGAGGAATTACAACATATTGATCCATCAGGCTGAGATGAGTCCATCTATCGGGAGGAATTACAACATATTGATCCATCAGGCTGAGATGAGTCCATCTATCGGAAGGAATTACAACATATTGATCGATCAGGCTGAGATGAGTCCATCTATCGGAAGGAATTACGGCATATTGATCCATCAGGCTGAGATGAGTCCATCTATCGGAAGGAATTACAACATATTGATCCATCAGGCTGAGATGAGTCCATCTATCGGAAGGAATTACGACATATTGATCCATCAGGCTGAGATGAGTCCATCTATCGGAAGGAATTACAACATATTGATCCATCAGGCTGAGATGAGTCCATCTATCGGAAGGAATTACAACATATTGATCCATCAGGCTGAGATGAGTCCATCTATCGGGAGGAATTACAACATATTGATCCATCAGGCTGAGATGAGTCCATCTATCGGAAGGAATTACGACATATTGATCCATCAGGCTGAGATGAGTCCATCTATCGGGAGGAATTACAACATATTGATCCATCAGGCTGAGATGAGTCCATCTATCGGAAGGAATTACAACATATTGATCGATCAGGCTGAGATGAGTCCATCTATCGGAAGGAATTACAACATATTGATCCATCAGGCTGAGATGAGTCCATCTATCGGAAGGAATTACAACATATTGATCCATCAGGCTGAGATGAGTCCATCTATCGGAAGGAATTACGACATATTGATCCATCAGGCTGAGATGAGTCCATCTATCGGAAGGAATTTGGACTTATTGATCGATCAGGCTGAGATGAGTCCATCTATCGGGAGGAATTACAACATATTGATCCATCAGGCTGAGATGAGTCCATCTATCGGAAGGAATTACGATGTATTGATCCATCAGGCTGAGATGAGTCCATCTATCGGAAGGAATTACAACATATTGATCCATCAGGCTGAGATGAGTCCATCTATCGGGAGGAATTAAACATATTGATCCATCAGGCTGAGATGAGTCCATCTATCGGTAGGAATTACAACATATTGATCCATCAGGCTGAGATGAGTCCATCTATCGGGAGGAATTACAACATATTGATCCATCAGGCTGAGATGAGTCCATCTATCGGAAGGAATTACAACATATTGATCCATCAGGCTGAGATGAGTCCATCTATCGGAAGGAATTACAACATATTGATCCATCAGGCTGAGATGAGTCCATCTATCGGAAGGAATTATGACATATTGATCCATCAGGCTGAGATGAGTCCATCTATCGGAAGGAATTACAACATATTGATCCATCAGGCTGAGATGAGTCCATCTATCGGAAAGGAATTACAACATATTGATCCATCAGGCTGAGATGAGTCC
>NW_026283678.1:15000-27500 GCF_023373465.1 Oncorhynchus keta
AGTGGCCTCATTCTGTCAGATGTTTCTCCAGTATTTCCTGCTCATTGTCTGGTTGAAGATGTCTGGTTTTTTTTTTCTGTGGTTTTTGAGAGGACACGCCTGTTGTGCAGTTGAACACAGACACATCCAAGGTCACGGAAAGGTCAATCCTTACTTGTGATTCTATAAACACCTTCTTGATGCTACTTCTACTTTGAAGTCTTGAATCTCAGGTCTTTTTGAGAGGAAGTCAGATGTTCATATTGAATCCCAGGTCTTTTGAAGAGAAAGGAGAGGAAGTCAGATGTTCATATTGAATCTCAGGTCTTTTTGAGAGGAAGTCAGATGTTCATATTGAATCTCAGGTCTTTTTGAAAGGAAGTCAGATGTTCATATTGAATCCCAGGTCTTTTGAAGAGAAAGGAGAGGAAGTCAGATGTTCATATTGAATCTCAGGTCTTTTTGAAAGGAAGTCAGATGTTCATATTGAATCTCAGGTCTTTTTGAGAGGAAGTCAGATGTTCATATTGAATCTCAGGTCTTTTTGAATCTCAGGTCTTTTGAGAGGAAGTCAGATGTTCATATTGAATCTCAGGTCTTTTGAAAGGAAGTCAGATGTTCATATTGAATCCCAGGTCTTTTTGAGAGGAAGTCAGATATTCATATTGAATCCCAGGTCTTTTTGAAAGAAAGAAAGAGGAAGTCAGATGTTCATATTGAATCCCAGGTCTTTTTGAAGAGAAAGAAGAGGAAGTCAGATGTTCATATTGAATCCCAGGTCTTTTTGAAGAGAAAGGAGAGGAAGTAAGGAGGTAAAAGCCTCAGAGCCATTAGTCATCCTGCCGGCTCGTCTTTAAGTGGCGTTTCAGATGGACAATATAGAAGGACTGTTTACCAGTCAGCCAGTCAGCCAGTCAGCCAGTCAGCCAGCCAGCCAGTCAGTCAGTCAGCCAGTCAGCCATGGCAGGGTTTCCTCAGGGACAATATAGATGGACTGTTTACCAGCTAGCCAGTCAGCCAGTCAGCCAGTCAGCCAGTCAGCCAGCCAGTCAGCCAGCCAGCCAGTCAGCCAGTCAGCCAGTCAGCCAGTCAGTCAGCCAGTCAGCCAGTCAGCCAGCCAGTCAGCCAGTCAGCCAGTCAGCCAGTCAGCCAGCCAGTCAGCCAGTCAGCCAGCCAGTCAGCCAGCCAGCCAGCCAGTCAGCCAGTCAGCCAGTCAGCCAGCCAGTCAGCCAGTAAGCCAGCCAGCCAGCCAGTCAGCCAGCCAGCCAGCCAGCCAGCCAGTCAGCCAGTCAGCCAGTCAGCCAGTCAGTCAGTCAGCCAGTGTCATTTCACATTGATGCAGGATGTCCTCTCAGCTGAATATATATATATATTTTTTAAATCCCTTTTTCAGTTGTTGTCAGTTATTTTATCTTTTTAAATATTTAAATATTCACCTTCAGATGTACAGACTGTGATGTGTTATGACAAATGAGTACGGTGCATCTCATACTCTGTGAATAATAAAATAGGAAAGTTTGACATCAAATGCAGGAGAACAGATGTTGTGTTTTCATTTGAATAACTGGTCCCATGTGAATAACTGGTCCCATGTGAATAACTGGTCCCATGTGAATAACTGGTCCCATGTGAATAACTGGTCCCATGTGAATAGCTGAATAACTGGTCCCATGTGAATAACTGGTCCCATGTGAACTGGTCCTAACTGGTCCCATGTGAATAACTGGTCCCATGTGAATAACTGGTCCCATGTGAATAACTGGTCCCATGTGAATAACTGGTCCCATGTGAATAACTGGTCCCATGTGAATAACTGGTCCCATGTGAATAACTGGTCCCATGTGAATAACTGGTCCCATGTCGCTCCGGACGTCGCTGATCTGTGTAGAAGGTTTTTTTTCCTCGTCATTCATTTCCTCAGAATATATAAAACTTTATATTACATTTTTTTAGTTTCTTATATATTAAAAACGTAGTATCCTATATATTAGCAATACAAAAATGGCAAGGTGATATTTAAAATAAATAAAAATCTCTTAAAATCAAATGTGATTGGTCACATCAGATATTATTGCGGGGAGTGTTGGGAAATGCCGTGTTTCTAAGAGTTGAGACAGCACATAGTACCTAACATTCCCTCCATGGTTCTATGTTCAAATGTTGTTTGCTATACGATAGCAATAGAAATGAGAGTTGAGACAGCACATAGTACCTAACATTCCCTCCATGGTTCTATGTTCAAATGTTGTTTGCTATACGATAGCAATAGAAATGAGAGTTGAGACAGCACATAGTACCTAACATTCCCTCCATGGTTCTATGTTCAAATGTTGTTTGCTATACGATAGCAATAGAAATGAGAGTTGAGACAGCACATAGTACCTAACATTCCCTCCATGGTTCTATGTTCAAATGTTGTTTGCTATACGATAGCAATAGAAATGAGAGCTGAGACAGCACATAGTACCTAACATTCCCTCCATGGTTCTATGTTCAAATGTTGTTTGCTATACGATAGCAATAGAAATGAGAGCTGAGACAGCACATAGTACCTAACATTCCCTCCATGGTTCTATGTTCAAATGTTGTTTGCTATACGATAGCAATAGAAATGAGAGCTGAGACAGCACATAGTACCTAACATTCCCTCCATGGTTCTATGTTCAAATGTTGTATGCTATACGATAGCAATAGAAATGAGAGTTGAGACAGCACATAGTACCTAACATTCCCTCCATGGTTCTATGTTCAAATGTTGTATGCTATACGATAGCAATAGAAATGAGAGTTGAGACAGCACATAGTACCTAACATTCCCTCCATGGTTCTATGTTCAAATGTTGTTTGCTATACGATAGCAATAGAAATGAGAGTTGAGACAGCACATAGTACCTGACATTCCCTCCATGGTTCTATGTTCAAATGTTGTTTGCTATACGATAGCAATAGAAATGAATATCAGAAATATACTGTATATATATATATATATGGGACCGCGTATATAATATAATAATAATATATGCCATTTAGCAGACGCTTTTATCCAAAGCGACTTACAGTCATGTGTGCATACATTCTATGTATGGGTGGTCCCGGGAATCAAACCCACTACCCTGGCATTTCAAGCGCCATGCTCTACCAACTGTGCTACAGAAGGACCACCATATGAACTATATGTAGTTCGCTATACATTAGCAATAGAAACATATACACTACATGATCTGGCTCAGAGTCCGCGCTACAATTGATCCCAAAGGGGTTCGATGAGGTTGAGGTCAGTGCTCTGCGCAGGCCAGTCAAGTTCTTCCACAGCAATCTCGATAAAACCATTTCTGCATGGACCTCGCTTTGTGCACGAGGGGTATTTTGGACTCCCGAGTATGCCCATCGGTCTGAGGCACTGTATCTCAGTGCAAGAGTCCCTGGTTCGAATCCTTGGCTGTATCACATCCTGGCCGTGATTGGGAGTCCCATAAGGCTGCGCACAGTTGGCCCAGCGTCGTCTGGGTTTGGCCAGGGGGGTGGGCCGTCATTGTAAATAAGAATTTGTTCTTAACTGACATGCCTAGTTAAAGAAAAAGGTTAAATATATATATAAATTAACAGGCAAGAGCCTTCCCCAAACTGTTGCCACAAAGTTGGAAGCAATGAATCATCTAGAATGTAGAATTGTAGAATCATCTAGAATGTAGAATTGTAGAATCATCTAGAATGTAGAATTGTAGAATCATCTAGAATTGTATGCTGTAGTGTTAAGATTTCCCTTCACTGGAACTAAGGGAACCATGAACCACGAAAAACAGCCCCAGACCATTATTCCTCCTCCACCAAACTTTACAGTGATTGCAACCGAGGACGGGCCATTTTTACACGTTGCCTGTTTCAGAACTTGGCGGTCCCATTCTGTGAGCTTCTCTGACCGTTCCCCACTTCACAATAACAACACTTACAGTTGACCGGGGAAGCTTCTAGCATCGGTAGAAAATTTGACAAAAGGACTTGTTGGAAAGGTGGCATCCTATGACGGTGCCTCGTTGAAAAGTCACTGAGCTCTTCAATACGGGTCATTCTACTGCCGCTGTTTGTCTATGGAGATTGCATGGCCGTGTGCTCGAATTTATACGCCTTTCAGCAACGGGTGTGTCTGAATTAACCAAGTCCACTATTTTGAAGAGGTGTCCACATACTTAAATATATATATATATATAGTTTGGAGCAGAGCTCTGACACGAGCCAATCAGAAGTCTGTCTGTGTGGACCCTGATGATATATATATATATATAGTTTGGAGCAGAGCTCTGACACGAGCCAATCAGAAGTCTGTCTGTGTGGATCCTGATGATATCTATTTAGCTATGCGTGTATTTGTGTGTGTGTGTGTGTGTGTATATGTGTATATGTGTGTGAGTGTGTGTGTGTGTGTGTATTTGTGTGTGTGTGTGTGTGTGTGTGTGTGTGTGTGTGTGTGTGTGTGTGTGTGTGTGTGTGTGTGTGTGTGTGTGTGTGTGTGTGTGTGTGTGTGTATATGTGTGTGAGTGTGTGTGTGTGTGTGTGTGTATTTGTGTGTGTGTGTGTGTGTGTGTGTGTGTGTGTGTGTGTGTGTGTGTGTGTGTGTGTGTGTGTGTGTGTGTGTGTGTGTGTGTGTGTGTGTGTGTTACTTTACCTGTTTCAGTCAGCGTACAGGTTCATACTGAGGTTCCTCTGTTTCAGTCAGCGTGAGGTTCATACTGAGGTTCCTCTGTTTCAGTCAGCGTACAGGTTCATGCTGAGGTTCCTCTGTTTCAGTCAGCGTACAGGTTCATACTGAGGTTCCTCTGTTTCAGTCAGCGTAGAGGTTCATACTGAGGTTCCTCTGTTTCAGTCAGCGTACAGGTTCATACTGAGGTTCCTCTGTTTCAGTCAGCGTAGAGGTTCATACTGAGGTTCCTCTGTTTCAGTCAGCGTAGAGTTTCATACTGAGGTTCCTCTGTTTCAGTAAGCGTACAGGTTCATACTGAGGTTCCTCTGTTTCAGTCAGCGTACAGGTTCATACTGAGGTTCCTCTGTTTCAGTCAGCGTACAGGTTCATGCTGAGGTTCCTCTGTTTCAGTCAGCGTACAGGTTCATACTGAGGTTCCTCTGTTTCAGTCAGCGTACAGGTTCATACTGAGGTTCCTCTGTTTCAGTCAGCGTACAGGTTCATACTGAGGTTCCTCTGTTTCAGTCAGCGTAGAGGTTCATACTGAGGTTCCTCTGTTTCAGTCAGCGTAGAGTTTCATACTGAGGTTCCTCTGTTTCAGTAAGCGTACAGGTTCATACTGAGGTTCCTCTGTTTCAGTCAGCGTACAGGTTCATACTGAGGTTCCTCTGTTTCAGTCAGCGTAGAGGTTCATACTGAGGTTCCTCTGTTTCAGTCAGCGTACAGGTTCATACTGAGGTTCCTCTGTTTCAGTCAGCGTACAGGTTCATACTGAGGTTCCTCTGTTTCAGTCAGCGTACAGGTTCATACTGAGGTTCCTCTGTTTCAGTCAGCGTACAGGTTCATGCTGAGGTTCCTCTGTTTCAGTCAGCGTAGAGGTTCATACTGAGGTTCCTCTGTTTCAGTCAGCGTAGAGGTTCATACTGAGGTTCCTCTGTTTCAGTCAGCGTACAGGTTCATACTGAGGTTCCTCTGTTTCAGTCAGCGTACAGGTTCATACTGAGGTTCCTCTGTTTCAGTCAGCGTACAGGTTCATACTGAGGTTCCTCTGTTTCAGTCAGCGTAGAGGTTCATACTGAGGTTCCTCTGTTTCAGTCAGCGTAGAGGTTCATACTGAGGTTCCTCTGTCTCAGTCAGCGTACAGGTTCATACTGAGGTTCCTCTGTCTCAGTCAGCGTACAGGTTCATACTGAGGTTCCTCTGTTTCAGTCAGCGTACAGGTTCATACTGAGGTTCCTCTGTTTCAGTCAGCGTAGAGGTTCATACTGAGGTTCCTCTGTTTCAGTCAGCGTAGAGGTTCATACTGAGGTTCCTCTGTTTCAGTCAGCGTACAGGTTCATACTGAGGTTCCTCTGTTTCAGTCAGCGTAGAGGTTCATACTGAGATTCCTCTGTTTCAGTCAGCGTAGAGGTTCATACTGAGGTTCCTCTGTTTCAGTCCGCGTAGAGGTTCATACTCTGTTTCAGTCAGCGTAGAGGTTCATACTGAGGTTCCTCTGTTTCAGTCAGCGTAGAGGTTCATACTGAGGTTCCTCTGTTTCAGTCCGCGTAGAGGTTCATACTCTGTTTCAGTCAGCGTAGAGGTTCATACTGAGTGTTCCTCTGTTTCAGTCAGCGTACAGGTTCATACTGAGGTTCCTCTGTTTCAGTCAGCGTACAGGTTCATACTGAGGTTCCTCTGTTTCAGTCAGCGTACAGGTTCATACTGAGGTTCCTCTGTCTCAGTCAGCGTAGAGGTTCATACTGAGGTTCCTCTGTTTCAGTCAGCGTACAGGTTCATACTGAGGTTCCTCTGTTTCAGTCAGCGTACAGGTTCATACTGAGGTTCCTCTGTTTCAGTCAGCGTAGAGGTTCATACTGAGGTTCCTCTGTTTCAGTCAGCGTACAGGTTCATACTGAGGTTCCTCTGTTTCAGTCAGCGTAGAGGTTCATACTGAGGTTCCTCTGTTTCAGTCAGCGTACAGGTTCATACTGAGGTTCCTCTGTTTCAGTCAGCGTAGAGGTTCATACTGAGGTTCCTCTGTTTCAGTCAGCGTACAGGTTCATACTGAGGTTCCTCTGTTTCAGTCAGCGTAGAGGTTCATACTGAGGTTCCTCTGTTTCAGTCAGCGTACAGGTTCATACTGAGGTTCCTCTGTTTCAGTCAGCGTATAGGTTCATACTGAGGTTCCTCTGTTTCAGTCAGCGTAGAGGTTCATACTGAGGTTCCTCTGTTTCAGTCAGCGTAGAGGTTCATACTGAGGTTCCTCTGTTTCAGTCAGCGTAGAGGTTCATACTGAGGTTCCTCTGTTTCAGTCAGCGTACAGGTTCATACTGAGGTTCCTCTGTTTCAGTCAGCGTAGAGGTTCATACTGAGGTTCCTCTGTTTCAGTCAGCGTACAGGTTCATACTGAGGTTCCTCTGTTTCAGTCAGCGTAGAGGTTCATACTGAGGTTCCTCTGTTTCAGTCAGCGTACAGGTTCATACTGAGGTTCCTCTGTTTCAGTCAGCGTAGAGGTTCATACTGAGGTTCCTCTGTTTCAGTCAGCGTAGAGGTTCATACTGAGGTTCCTCTGTTTCAGTCAGCGTAGAGGTTCATACTGAGGTTCCTCTGTCTCAGTCAGCGTACAGGTTCATACTGAGGTTCCTCTGTCTCAGTCAGCGTACAGGTTCATACTGAGGTTCCTCTGTTTCAGTCAGCGTACAGGTTCATACTGAGGTTCCTCTGTTTCAGTCAGCGTACAGGTTCATACTGAGGTTCCTCTGTTTCAGTCAGCGTACAGGTTCATACTGAGGTTCCTCTGTTTCAGTCAGCGTACAGGTTCATACTGAGGTTCCTCTGTTTCAGTCAGCGTACAGGTTCATACTGAGGTTCCTCTGTTTCAGTCAGCGTACAGGTTCATACTGAGGTTCCTCTGTTTCAGTCAGCGTAGAGGTTCATACTGAGGTTCCTCTGTTTCAGTCAGCGTAGAGGTTCATACTGAGGTTCCTCTGTTTCAGTCAGCGTACAGGTTCATACTGAGGTTCCTCTGTTTCAGTCAGCGTACAGGTTCATACTGAGGTTCCTCTGTTTCAGTCAGCGTACAGGTTCATACTGAGGTTCCTCTGTTTCAGTCAGCGTAGAGGTTCATACTGAGGTTCCTCTGTTTCAGTCAGCGTACAGGTTCATACTGAGGTTCCTCTGTTTCAGTCAGCGTACAGGTTCATACTGAGGTTCCTCTGTTTCAGTCAGCGTACAGGTTCATACTGAGGTTCCTCTGTTTCAGTCAGCGTACAGGTTCATACTGAGGTTCCTCTGTTTCAGTCAGCGTACAGGTTCATACTGAGGTTCCTCTGTTTCAGTCAGCGTAGAGGTTCATACTGAGGTTCCTCTGTTTTAGTCAGCGTAGAGGTTCATACTGAGGTTCCTCTGTTTCAGTCAGCGTACAGATTCATACTGAGGTTCCTCTGTTTCAGTCAGCGTACAGGTTCATACTGAGGTTCCTCTTTTTCAGTCAGCGTACAGGTTCATACTGAGGTTCCTCTGTTTCAGTCAGCGTACAGGTTCATACTGATGTTCCTCTGTTTCAGTCAGCGTACAGGTTCATACTGAGGTTCCTCTGTTTCAGTCAGCGTACAGGTTCATACTGAGGTTCCTCTGTTTCAGTCAGCGTAGAGGTTCATACTGAGGTTCCTCTGTTTCAGTCAGCGTACAGGTTCATACTGAGGTTCCTCTGTTTCAGTCAGCGTAGAGGTTCATACTGAGGTTCCTCTGTTTCAGTCAGCGTACAGGTTCATACTGAGGTTCCTCTGTTTCAGTCAGCGTACAGGTTCATACTGAGGTTCCTCTGTTTCAGTCAGCGTAGAGGTTCATACTGAGGTTCCTCTGTTTCAGTCAGCGTAGAGGTTCATACTGAGGTTCCTCTGTTTCAGTCAGCGTACAGGTTCATACTGAGGTTCCTCTGTTTCAGTCAGCGTAGAGGTTCATACTGAGGTTCCTCTGTTTCAGTCAGCGTAGAGGTTCATACTGAGGTTCCTCTGTTTCAGTCAGCGTAGAGGTTCATACTGAGGTTCCTCTGTTTCAGTCAGCGTACAGGTTCATACTGAGGTTCCTCTGTTCCAGTCAGCGTACAGGTTCATACTGAGGTTCCTCTGTTTCAGTCAGCGTACAGGTTCATACTGAGGTTCCTCTGTTTCAGTCAGCGTACAGGTTCATACTGAGGTTCCTCTGTTTCAGTCAGCGTACAGGTTCATACTGAGGTTCCTCTGTTTCAGTCAGCGTACAGGTTCATACTGAGGTTCCTCTGTTTCAGTCAGTGTAGAGGTTCATACTGAGGTTCCTCTGTTTCAGTCAGCGTAGAGGTTCATACTGAGGTTCCTCTGTTTCAGTCAGCGTAGAGGTTCATACTGAGGTTCCTCTGTTTCAGTCAGCGTACAGGTTCATACTGAGGTTCCTCTGTTTCAGTCAGCGTACAGGTTCATGCTGCATACATTAATGTTCTCTCGCTCTGTGGACTGTGTTCTCCTCGGTTAGTTCGTCATCCTCAAACGACATCCAGAGATTACAGATAAAGACAGAGGGGTTCATGGGGAATTCAAAGCACTTTGGGAGAACACACACACACACACCTACCTCTTTGGGGAGCCCAGGGCTGTAAAACTCTCTGCTGTCTGAATCAGTAACTGGACCAGGTGATTCGGTCAGACAGGAGATGTGACTCTGCTGAACTCAGCGAAGATGATTCACACACGTTAAGTGCGCACCATTTGGTCAGTAAGCTTGTCAGAGAAGGTCCAGGTCTGGATGGGGAGTATCCAGACGTCTATACCTTCACAACGTCCCTGTTCCATACAATGTTCCATACCACTGTACTGGTAGCTGGTAGCCTAGTGGTTAGAACCTAGTGGTTAGAACCTAGTGGTTAGAGCCTAGTGGTTAGAACCTAGTGGTTAGAACCTGGTGGTTAGAGCCTAGTGGTTAGAACCTTGTGGTTAGAACCTAGTGGTTAGAGCCTAGTGGTTAGAGCCTAGTGGTTAGAACCTGGTGGTTAGAGCCTAGTGGTTAGAACCTAGTGGTTAGAACCTAGTGGTTAAAGCCTAGTGGTTAGAGCCTAGTGGTTAGAACCTAGTGGTTAGAGCCTAGTGGTTAGAGCCTAGTGGTTAGAACCTAGTGGTTAGAACCTAGTGGTTAGAACCTAGTGGTTAGAGCCTAGTGGTTAGAGCCTAGTGGTTAGAACCTGGTGGTTAGAGCCTAGTGGTTAGAACCTAGTGGTTAGAACCTAGTGGTTAGAGCCTAGTGGTTAGAACCTAGTGGTTAGAGACTAGTGGTTAGAATCTAGTGGTTAGAACCTAGTGGTTAGAGCCTAGTGGTTAGAACCTAGTGGTTAGAACCTAGTGGTTAGAGCCTAGTGGTTAGAACCTAGTGGTTAGAGCCTAGTGGTTAGAGCCTAGTGGTTAGAACCTAGTGGTTAGAGCCTAGTGGTTAGAGCCTAGTGGTTAGAACCAAGTGGTTAGAGCCTAGTGGTTAGAGCCTTAGTGGTTAGAGCCTAGTGGTTAGAACCTAGTGGTTAGAACCTAGTGGTTAGAGCCTAGTGGTTAGAGCCTAGTGGTTAGAGCCTAGTGGTTAGAACCTAGTGGTTAGAACCTGGTGGTTAGAGCCTAGTGGTTAGAACCTAGTGGTTAGAACCTGGTGGTTAGAGCCTAGTGGTTAGAACCTAGTGGTTAGAAGCTAGTGGTTAGAACCTGGTGGTTAGAGCCTAGTGGTTAGAACCTAGTGGTTAGAACCTAGTGGTTAGAACCTGGTGGTTAGAACCTAGTGGTTAGAGCCTAGTGGTTAGAACCTAGTGGTTAGAACCTAGTGGTTAGAACCTGGTGGTTAGAGCCTAGTGGTTAGAGCCTAGTGGTTAGAACCTAGTGGTTAGAGCCTAGTGGTTAGAACCTGGTGGTTAGAACCTAGTGGTTAGAGCCTAGTGGTTAGAGCTTAGTGGTTAGAGCCTAGTGGTTAGAGCCTAGTGGTTAGAACCTAGTGGTTAGAGTGTAGAGGAGGCAAGTAGCCTAATGGTTAGAGTGTAGAGGAGGCAAGTAGCCTAGTGGTTAGAGTGTAGAGGCGGAAGGTAGCCTAGTTGTTAGAGTGTAGAGGTGGCAGGTAGTCTAGTGGTTAGAGTGTAGAGGTGGCAGGGTAGCCTAGTGGTTAGAGTGTAGAGGTGGCAGGTAGCCTAGTGGTTAGAGTGTAGAGGTGGCAGGTAGTCTAGTGGTTAGAGTGTAGAGGTGGCAGGGTAGCCTAGTGGTTAGAGTGTAGAGGTGGCAGGTAGCCTAGTGGTTAGAGTGTAGAGGCAGCTGGTAGTCTAGTGGTTAGAGTGTAGAGGAGGCTGGCAGTCTAGTGGTTAGAACCTAGTGGTTAGAGTGTAGAGGTCGGCTGCTAGTCTAGTGGTTAGAGTGTAGAGGTTGGCTGGTATTCTAGTGGTTAGAGTGTAGGGCCAGTAACTGAAAGGTTGCTAGATCAAATCCCCGAGCTGATAAGGTAAAAATCTGTCGCTCTGGTATGTCGTCAATGTAAATAAGAACTTGTTCTTAACTGACTTCCCTAGTTCAATTATAAATAAATAAATGGAAATTACCAGCTGTGCACACAAGTGGGAGCTATTTCTTTACATAGTAGACGCAAGCTAAATGCTAAAAAAGTACTAATGAATTCCCATAGCGGACGCTAGCTAATGCTATCAAAGTACTAGAGAAATTCCCATAGCGGACATTAGCTATATGCTACCAAAGTGCTACTGAATTCTCATAGCGGATGCTAGCTAAATTCTATCAAAGTACTAGTGAATTCTCATAGGGGACGTTTGCTAAACGCTGACAAAGTAATTGTGAATTCTCAAAGGTGGACCCTAGCTAAATGCTACCAAAGTGCTATTGAATTCTCATAGCGGACGTTAGCTAAATACTACCAAAGTGCTATTGAATTCTCATAGCGTACGTTAGCTAAATGCTACCAAAGTGCTATTGAATTCTCATAGCGGACGTTAGCTAAATGCTACCAAAGTGCTATTGAATTCTCATAGCGGACGCCAGCTAAATGCTATCAAAGTACTAGTGAATTCCCATAGCGGACGTTAGCTAAATGCTACCAAACTGCTATTGAATTATCATAGCGGACGCTAGCTAAATGCTAACAGGTAGTAGTGGATTCCCCTTTCAGACTCAAACTTAATGCTAACAAGCTCAAACAAACATAAACCAATTACAAGAACAGACATCCCAGCATCTAACGTTGAAAAACGTTAGATCTAGTGTCACGTTCTGACCTTAGTTCCTAACTACTACTCCTCCTCGTCAGAGGACCTAGTGTCACGTTCTGACCTTAGTTCCTAACTACTACTCCTCCTCGTCAGAGGACCTAGTGTCACGTTCTGACCTTAGTTCCTAACTACTACTCCTCCTCGTCAGAGGACCTAGTGGACACGTTCTGACCTTAGTTCCTAACTACTACTCCTCCTCGTCAGAGGACCTAGTGTCACGTTCTGACCTTAGTTCCTAACTACTACTCCTCCTCGTCAGAGGACCTAGTGGACACGTTCTGACCTTAGTTCCTAACTACTACTCCTCCTCGTCAGAGGACCTAGTGTCACGTTCTGACCTTAGTTCCTAACTACTACTCCTCCTCGTCAGAGGACCTAGTGTCACGTTCTGACCTTAGTTCCTAACTACTACTCCTCCTCGTCAGAGGACCTAGTGGACACGTTCTGACCTTAGTTCCTAACTACTACTCCTCCTCGTCAGAGGACCTAGTGTCACGTTCTGACCTTAGTTCCTAACTACTACTCCTCCTCGTCAGAGGACCTAGTGTCACGTTCTGACCTTAGTTCCTAACTACTACTCCTCCTCGT
>NW_026283678.1:37500-45000 GCF_023373465.1 Oncorhynchus keta
ACCCTGTTCCTGGAGAGAAACCCTCCTGTAGGTTTTAACTCTAACCCTGTTCCTAGAGGGACACCCTCCTGTAGGTTTTTACTCTCTGTTCCTGGAGGGAGACCCTCCTGTAGGTTTTAACTCCAACCTTGTTCCTGGAGAGAAACCCTCCTGTAGGTTTTAACTCTAACCCTGTTCCTAGAGGGACACCCTCCTGTAGGTTTTTACTCTCTGTTCCTGGAGGGAGACCCTCCTGTAGGTTTTAACTCCAACCTTGTTCCTGGAGAGAGACCCTCCTGTAGGTTTTAACTCCAACCCTGTTCCTGGAGATATACCCTCCTGTAGGTTTTAACTCCAACCCTGTTCCTGGAGAGAGACCCTCCTGGAGGTTTTAACTCCAACCCTGTTCCTGGAGAGAGACCCTCCTGTAGGTTTTAACTCCAACCTTGTTCCTGGAGAGAGACCCTCCTGGAGGTTTTAACTCAACTCAAGTTGTAACTAACCTGATTCGACTTAATAGAACATCTAATTATTCGAGTCAAGTGCACTAAATTATGGTCTGAGTGAAAACGTACAGGACAGCAGCTCTCCAGGGACAGGGTTGGAGTTAAAACGTACAGGACAGCAGCTCTCCAGGGACAGGGTTGGAGAGCCCTGGTAGGTGTATAATGTGTGTATATATAGTCTTGTGAGTCCAATAGAGGGTCAGTGAAGATAGTCCGGTTAACCATTTATTTAACTTATTTATCAGTCTGATGGCTATTTACCAGTCTGATGGCTATTTACCAGTCTGATGGCTATTTACCAGTCTGATGGCTATTTACCAGTCTGATGGCTATTTACCAGTCTGATGGCTATTTACCAGTCTGATGGCTATTTATCAATCTGATGGCTATTTACCAGTCTGATGGCTATTTACCAGTCTGATGGCTATTTACCAGTCTGATGGCTATTTACCAGTCTGATGGCTATTTATCAGTCTGATGGCTATTTACCAGTCTGATGGCTATTTATCAGTCTGATGGCTATTTATCAATCTGATGGCTATTTATCAGTCTGATGGCTATTTATCAGTCTGATGGCTATTTACCAATCTGATGGCTATTTATCAGTCTGATGGCTATTTATCAGTCTGATGGCTATTTATCAGTCTGATGGCTATTTATCAATCTGATGGCTATTTACCAGTCTGATGGCTATTTACCAGTCTGATGGCTATTTACCAGTCTGATGGCTATTTATCAATCTGATGGCTATTTATCAGTCTGATGGCTATTTACCAATCTGATGGCTATTTATCAGTCTGATGGCTATTTAGCAGTCTGATGGCTATTTACCAGTCTGATGGCTATTTATCAGTCTGATGGCTATTTAGCAGTCTGATAGCTATTTACCAGTCTGATGGCTATTTACCAGTCTGATGGCTATTTAGCAGTCTGATGGCTATTTACCAGTCTGATGGCTATTTACCAGTCTGATGGCTATTTATCAGTCTGATGGCTATTTATCAGTCTGATGGCTATTTATCAGTCTGATGGCTATTTACCAGTCTGATGGCTATTTATCAGTCTGATGGCTATTTATCAATCTGATGGCTATTTATCAATCTGATGGCTATTTACCAGTCTGATGGCTATTTACCAGTCTGATGGCTATTTACCAGTCTGATGGCTATTTATCAGTCTGATGGCTATTTATCAGTCTGATGGCTATTTATCAATCTGATGGCTATTTACCAGTCTGATGCTATTTAGCAGTCTGATAGCTATTTACCAATCTGATGCCTATTTAGCAGTCTTATGGCTTGGGGGTAGAATCTGTCTCGGAGCCTGTTGGTCCAGGAGCAGATGCTCCTGTACTGTTCGCTGGACAGTAGCAGAGTGAACAGTCTATGACTGTGGTGGCTGGAGTCTTTGTCGATTTTACGGGGCTTCGTCTGACACCGCCTGGTATAGAGGTCCTGAATGGCAGGGAGCTCAGCTCCAGGGATGTACTGGGCTGTCCACACCACCTTCTGTAGCACTTTGTGGTCGAGGGTGGTTGCATTTTCCGTACCAGGCGGTGATGCAGCCGGTCAAGAAGCTCTCGATGGCGTAGCTGTAGAACTATTCGAGGATCAGAGGGCTCCATGCCAAACCAACGCCTGGGTGGGAAGAGGCTCTGTAGCAAAAACATTCTTGTAGCTTCGTGTCTGCTTCATTGGATCACTTCTGTGTTGAGAGTCACTGGTACTTTCGGTTGAGCTGTGTTGAGAGTCGGTACTTTCTGAGCTGTGTTGAGAGTCACCGGTACTTTCCGGTTGAGCTGTGTTGAGAGTCACTGGTACTTTCCGGTTGAGCTGTGTTGAGAGTCACTGGTACTTTCCGGTTGAGCTGTGTTGAGAGTCACTGGTACTTTCCGGTTGAGCTGTGTTGAGAGTCACTGGTACTTTCCGGTTGAGCTGGTTGAGAGTCACTGGTACTTTCCGGTTGAGCTGTGTTGAGAGTCACTGGTACTTTCCGGTTGAGCTGTGTTGAGAGTCACCGGTACTTTCTGGTTGAGCTTTTGTTTTTAAACATGAAGCAGTAGAATAGAGTTGTGGTCAGATTTGCCCGAAGGACGAGGGAGGGGCCTTATCGGCGTTCCTGTGGGTAGAATTAAAGTGGTCTAGAGATGTAGCACCGCCTAGTGGCAAACAGTAAACGTGTTTGTAGAAGTGAGGCAGAACGGTTTTAAATATCCCCCCGTCAACGTCTCCGCACGCGAGTCACACTGCCTCTGGGTGAGTGGTTTCTTGTTTGTTTATGGCCCCATACAGTTCGCTGAGTGCCAGAAGGTGTTGGTTGTTGGCCCGATGTAGACAGTCGTGATTACTACGGATGAGAACTCTCTTGGTCGATACAAAACGGTCTGCAGCCTCTATATAACAAAAGCTCCAGATCTCCTTCACACTGTATGTCGCACACCGGTTGTTGTTTATGGAGAGGCACAACCCCTCCCCCCTTTTCTGACTTGCCCCGAGGCCGCCTACATGTGATCGTGCGGCTGTATGGAGTAACCCACTGAGTTGTTATAATATCTACCCGGTACAGCCAGAAGAGGACTGGCCACCCCTCATAGCCTGGTTCCTCTCTACCCGGTACAGCCGGTAGAGGACTGGCCACCCCTCATAGCCTGGTTCCTCTCTACCCAGCACAGCCAGTAGAGGACTGGCCACCCTCATAGCCTGGTTCCTCTCTACCCGGTACAGCCGGGAAGAGGACTGGCCACCCCTCATAGCCTGGTTCCTCTCTACCCGGTACAGTCAGAAGAGGACTGGCCACCCCTCATAGCCTGGTTCCTCTCTACCCGGTACAGCCAGAAGAGGACTGGCCACCCCTCATAGCCTGGTTCCTCTCTACCCGGTACAGTCAGAAGAGGACTGGCCACCCCTCATAGCCTGGTTCCTCTCTACCCGGTACAGCCAGAAGAGGACTGGTCACCCCTCATAGCCTGGTTCCTCTCTACCCGGTACAGTCAGAAGAGGACTGGCCACCCCTCATAGCCTGGTTCCTCTCTACCTGGTACAGCCAGAAGAGGACTGGCCACCCCTCATAGCCTGGTTCCTCTCCACCCGGTACAGCCAGAAGAGGACTGGCCACCCCTCATAGCCTGGTTCCTCTCTACCCGGTACAGCCAGAAGAGGACTGGCCACCCCTCATAGCCTGGTTCCTCTCTACCCGGTACAGCCAGAAGAGGACTGGCCACCCCTCATAGCCTGGTTCCTCTCTACCCGGTACAGCCAGAAGAGGACTGGCCACCCCTCATAGCCTGGTTCCTCTCTACCCGGTACAGCCAGAAGAGGACTGGTCACCCCTCATAGCCTGGTTCCTCTCTACCCGGTACAGTCAGAAGAGGACTGGCCACCCCTCATAGCCTGGTTCCTCTCTATCTGGCACAGCCAGAAGAGGACTGGTCACCCCTCATAGCCTGGTTCCTCTCTACCCGGTACAGCCAGAAGAGGACTGGTCACCCCTCATAGCCTGGTTCCTCTCTACCCGGTACAGCCAGAAGAGGACTGGCCACACCTCATAGCCTGGTTCCTCTCTACCTGGTACAGTCAGAAGAGGACTGGCCACCCTCATAGCCTGGTTCCTCTCTACCTGGTACAGCCAGAAGAGGACTGGCCACCCTCATAGCCTGGTTCCTCTCTACCTGGTACAGCCAGAAGAGGACTGGTCACCGTACATAGCCTGGTTCCTCTCTACCCGGTACAGCCAGAAGAGGACTGGCCACACCTCATAGCCTGGTTCCTCTCTACCTGGTACAGCCAGAAGAGGACTGGCCACCCTCATAGCCTGGTTCCTCTCTACCCGGTACAGCCAGAAGAGGACTGGCCACCCTCATAGCCTGGTTCCTCTCTACCCGGTACAGCCAGAAGAGGACTGGCCACCCCTCATAGCCTGGTTCCCTCACCCGGTACAGCCAGAAGAGGACTGGCCACCCCTCATAGCCTGGTTCCTCTCTACCCGGTACAGCCAGAAGAGGACTGGCCACCCCACATAGCCTGGTTCCTCTCTACCCGGTACAGCCAGAAGAGGACTGGCCACCGTGCCACATAGCCTGGTTCCTCTCTACCCGGTACAGCCAGAAGAGGACTGGCCACCCCTCATAGCCTGGTTCCTCTCTAGCCGGTACAGCCAGAAGAGGACTGGCCACCCCTCATAGCCTGGTTCCTCTCCACCCGGTACAGCCAGAAGAGGACTGGCCACCCCTCATAGCCTGGTTCCTCTCTACCCGGTACAGTCAGAAGAGGACTGGCCACCCCTCATAGCCTGGTTCCTCTCCACCCGGTACAGCCAGAAGAGGACTGGCCACCCCTCATAGCCTGGTTCCTCTCCACCCAGTACAGCCAGTAGAGGACTGGCCACCCCTCAGAGCCTGGTTCCTCTCACCCGGTACAGCCAGAAGAGGACTGGCCACCCCTCATAGCCTGGTTCCTCTCTACCCGGTACAGCCGGTAGAGGACTGGCCACCCCTCATAGCCTGGTTCCTCTCTACCCGGTACAGCCGGAAGAGGACTGGCCACCCCTCATAGCCTGGTTCCTCTCTACCCGGTACAGCCAGAAGAGGACTGGCCACCCCTCATAGCCTGGTTCCTCTCTACCCGGTACAGCCAGTAGAGGACTGGCCACCCCTCATAGCCTGGTTCCTCTCTACCCGGTACAGCCAGAAGAGGACTGGCCACCCCTCATAGCCTGGTTCCTCTCTACCCGGTACAGCCAGAAGAGGACTGCCACCCCTCATAGCCTGGTTCCTCTCTACACGGTACAGCCAGAAGAGGACTGACCACCCCTCATAGCCTGATTCCTCTCTACCCGGTACAGCCAGTAGAGGACTGGCCACCCCTCATATCCTGGTTCCTCTACACCCGGCACAGCCAGTAGAGGACTGGCCACCCCTCATAGCCTGGTTCCCCTCTACCCGGCACAGCCAGGTAGAGGACTGGCCACCCCTCATAGCCTGGTTCCTCTCTACCCAGTACAGCCAGAAGAGGACTGGCCACCCCTCATAGCCTGTTTCCTCTCTACCCGGTACAGCCAGTAGAGGACTGGCCACCCCACATAGCCTGGTTCCTCTCTACCCGGCACAGCCAGTAGAGGACTGGCCACCCCTCATAGCCTGGTTCCTCTCTACCCGACACAGCCGGTAGAGGACTGGCCACCCCTCATAGCCTGGTTCCTCTCTACCCGGTACAGCCAGAAGAGGACTGGCCACCCCTCATAGCCTGGTTCCTCTCTACCCGGTACAGCCAGTAGAGGACTGGCCACCCCTCATAGCCTGGTTCCTCTCTACCCGGTACAGCCAGAAGAGGACTGGCCACCCTCAGAGCCTGGTTCCTCTCTACCCGGTACAGTCAGAAGAGGACTGGCCACCCCTCATAGCCTGGTTCCTCTCTACCCGGTACAGCCAGTAGAGGACTGGCCACCCCACATAGCCTGGTTCCTCTCTACCCGGTACAGCCAGAAGAGGACTGGTCACCCCTCATAGCCTGGTTCCTCTCTACCCGGTACAGCCAGAAGAGGACTGGCCAACCCTCATAGCCTGGTTCCTCTCTACCCGGTACAGCCAGAAGAGGACTGGCCACCCCTCATAGCCTGGTTCCTCTCTACCCCGGCACAGCCAGAAGAGGACTGGCCACCCCTCATAGCCTGGTTCCTCTCTAGGTTTCTTCCTAGGTTTTGGCCTTTCTAGGGAGTTTTTCCTAGCCACCGTGCTTCTACACCTGCATTGCTTGCTGTTTGGGGGTTTTAGGCTGGGTTTCTGTACAGCACTTTGAGACATCAGCTGATGTACGAAGGGCTATATAAATACATTTGATTTGATTTTGATTTGATTTGTACGTACGTACACAGAGTCACCCAGCCGTATCTCTGCAAGGTATATACTATCGCTGCAGCTTTTCAATTCTCCCTGATGGGAATCTCTGGAACCAAGCTCATCCATCTTATTCTCCGGTGACCTGGACATTTGCTAATAGAACGTAAAGGGGAGTGACCGGGTCGATTTTCTCTTCGTCTCACACCCTCACCAGGATGCCGGCTGGTCTACCGCGTCTACGCCTGCGGCGTTTCTCCCGCTAACCCAGTGAGATACTATCGTGTGTATATGCAGCACTGAGCGGATGACACCGTAGTTATGTTATAGTCATCTGGTGTTTGTGCTGAATCTATCTGATGTTTGTTGTCTGGCTTATGTTTGGCTTGTTGTTCACAGGGACCCAGTGAGTGACTCAGCTCGTGTTTGTTGACATAGCGTTATTAGCCCGTACTGCCTGAGGGTGCTCGTTTCTATATGCCCTCCGTGGAGGAAACCAATGTTACGGTCCAAATTACACACTATTTCCAACGTAGTACACTACTTTTGACCAGAACATTAAGTACTATACTGACCCCGTTCAAAAGTAGGGAGCAATATAGGGTGCCATTTGGAACAAATCTACCCAGTATCTCTCTCTGTGGAAAAATATATTGCCAGGCTGGTGGGTGATTGGTTATTGATGCAGAGAAAGGGGAATATCCTCCCGGTTAGCATTGGAGTGTCTGAAAATGGGACCCTATTCCCTATATAGTGAACTATAGTGTAGCAGTAGTGCACTATATAGGGAATAGGGTGCCACAGTATTTGGTGTTTATGTCTGTGAATAAGAAAAGCAAATTCATAGCCACCACCAGAGAGGAGCCTGGCTAGGATGGGGTATGAGGAGCCTGGCTGGGGTATGAGGAGCCTGGCTGGGGTATGAGGAGCCTGGCTGGGGTATGAGGAGCCTGGCTGGGGTATGAGGAGCCTGGCTGGGGTATGAGGAGCCTGGCTGGGGTGAGGAGCCTGGCTGAGGAGCCTGGCTGGGGTATGAGGAGCCTGGCTGGGGTATGAGGAGCCTGGCTGGGGTATGAGGAGCCTGGCTGGGGTATGAGGAGCCTGGCTGGGGTATGAGGAGCCTGGCTGGGGTATGAGGAGCCTGGCTGGGGTATGAGGAGCCTGGCTGGGTATGAGGAGCCTGGC
>NW_026283678.1:50000-57177 GCF_023373465.1 Oncorhynchus keta
CATTAAACTGCTGTCATTACCATTACCACCCATACTACTACTACTACTACCACCACCATACCATTAAACTGCTGTCATTACCATTACCACCCATACTACTAGTACTACCAACACCACCACCATTAAACTGCTGTCATTACCATTACCACCCATACTACTACTACTACTACTACCACCACCACCATTAAACTGCTGTCATTACCATTACCACCCATACTACTACTACTACTACTACCACCACCACCACCATTAAACTGCTGTCATTACCATTACCACCCATACTACTACTACTACCACCACCACCACCATTAAACTGCTGTCATTACCATTACCACCCATACTACTACTACCACCACCACCACCATTAAACTGCTGTCATTACCATTACCACCCATACTACTACTACCACCACCACCATTAAACTGCTGTCATTACCATTACCACCCATACTACTACTACCACCACCACCATTAAACTGCTGTCATTACCATTACCACCCATACTACTACTACTACCACCACCACCACCATTAAACTGCTGTCATTACCATTACCACCCATACTACTACTACTACCACCACCACCACCATTAAACTGCTGTCATTACCATTACCACCCATACTACTACTACTACCACCACCACCACCATTAAACTGCTGTCATTACCATTACCACCCATACTACTACTACTACTACCACCACCACCACCATTAAACTGCTGTCATTACCATTACCACCCATACTACTACTACCACCACCACCACCACCATTAAACTGCTGTCATTACCATTACCACCCATACTACTACTACTACCACCACCACCACCACCATTAAACTGCTGTCATTACCATTACCACCCATACTACTACTACTACCACCACCACCACCATTAAACTGCTGTCATTACCATTACCACCCATACTACTACTACTACCACCACCACCACCATTAAACTGCTGTCATTACCATTACCACCCATACTACTACTACTACCACCACCATTAAACTGCTGTCATTACCATTACCACCCATACTACTACTACTACTACCACCACCACCACCACCATTAAACTGCTGTCATTACCATTACCACACCATTAAACTACCATTACACTACTACTACTACTACCACCACCACATTAAACTGCTGTCATTACCATTACCACCCATACTACTACTACTACCACCACCACCACCACCATTAAACTGCTGTCATTACCATTACCACCCATACTACTACTACTACCACCACCACCACCATTAAACTGCTGTCATTACCATTACCACCCATACTACTACTACTACTACCACCACCACCACCATTAAACTGCTGTCATTACCATTACCACCCATACTACTACTACTACCACCACCACCACCACCACCATTAAACTGCTGTCATTACCATTACCACCCATACTACTACTACTACTACCACCACCACCATTAAACTGCTGTCATTACCATTACCACCCATACTACTACTACTACCACCACCACCACCACCACCATTAAACTGCTGTCATTACCATTACCACCCATACTACTACTACTACTACCACCACCCACCACCACCATTAAACTGCTGTCATTACCATTACCACCCATACTACTACTACTACCACCACCACCACCATTAAACTGCTGTCATTACCATTACCACCCATACTACTACTACTACCACCACCACCACCACCATTAAACTGCTGTCATTACCATTACCACCCATACTACTACTACTACCACCACCACCACCATTAAACTGCTGTCATTACCATTACCACCCATACTACTACTACTACCACCACCACCACCATTAAACTGCTGTCATTACCATTACCACCCATACTACTACTACTACCACCACCACCACCACCACCATTAAACTGCTGTCATTACCATTACCACCCATACTACTACTACTACTACCACCACCACCATTAAACTGCTGTCATTACCATTACCACCCATACTACTACTACTACTACCACCACCACCACCACCATTAAACTGCTGTCATTACTACTACATTACCACCCATACTACTACTACTACCACCACCACCACCATTAAACTGTTGTCATTACCATTACCACCTATACTACTACTACTACCACCACCACCACCATTAAACTGCTGTCATTACCATTACCACCCATACCACTACTACTACTACCACCACCACCACCATTAAACTGCTGTCATTACCATTACCACCCATACTACTACTACTACTACCACCACCACCACCACCATTAAACTGCTGTCATTACCATTACCACCCATACTACTACTACTACCACCACCACCACCACCATTAAACTGCTATCATTACCATTACCACCATACTACTACTACTACCACCACCACCACCACCATTAAACTGCTGTCATTACCATTACCACCCATACTACTACTACTACCACCACCACCACCGCCATTAAACTGCTGTCATTACCATTACCACCCATACTACTACTACTACCACCACCACCACCATTAAACTGCTGTCATTACCATTACCACCCATACCTACTACTACCACCACCACCACCACCATTAAACTGCTGTCATTACCATTACCACCCATACCACTACTACTACCACCACCACCACCATTAAACTGCTGTCATTACCATTACCACCCATCCCACTACTACCACCACCACCATTAAACTGCTGTCATTACCATTACCACCCATACTACTACTACTACCACCACCACCACCACCATTAAACTGCTGTCATTACCATTACCACCCATACTACTACTACTACCACCACCACCACCATTAAACTGCTGTCATTACCATTACCACCCATACTACTACTACTACCACCACCACCACCATTAAACTGCTGTCATTACCATTACCACCCATACTACTACTACTACCACCACCACCACCATTAAACTGCTGTCATTACCATTACCACCCATACTACTACTACTACCACCACCACCACCATTAAACTGCTGTCATTACCATTACCACCTGCTGTCATTACCATTACCACCCATACCACTACTACTAAACCACCACCACCACCATACTACATACTACCAACCACTGTCATTAAACTGCCATTACCACCCATACTACTACTACTACCACCACCACCACCACCACCATTAAACTGCTGTCATTACCATTACCACCCATACTACTACTACCACCACCACCACCACCACCATTAAACTGCTGTCATTACCATTACCACCCATACCACTACTACTACTACCACCACCACCATTAAACTGTCATTACCATTACCACCCATACTACTACTACTACCACCACCACCACCACCATTAAACTGCTGTCATTACCATTACCACCCATACTACTACTACCACCACCACCACCACCATTAAACTGCTGTCATTACCATTACCACCCATATACTACTACTACTAGTACCACCACCACCACTGCCATTAAACTGCTGTCATTACCATTACCACCCATACTACTACTACCACCACCACCACCACCATTAAACTGCTGTCATTACCATTACCACCCATACTACTACTACTACCACCACCACCACCATTAAACTGCTGTCATTACCATTACCACCCATACTACTACTACTACCACCACCACCACCATTAAACTGCTGTCATTACCATTACCACCCATACTACTACTACTACTACCACCACCATTACCATTAAACTGCTGTCATTACCATTACCACCCATACTACTACTACTACCACCACCACCACCACCATTCAACTGCTGTCATTACCATTACCACCCATACTACTACTACCACCACCACCACCACCATTAAACTGCTGTCATTACCATTACCACCCATACTACTACTACTACCACCACCACCACCATTAAACTGCTGTCATTACCATTACCACCCATACTACTACTACTACCACCACCACCACCACCACCATTAAACTGCTGTCATTACCATTACCACCCATACTACTACTACCACCACCACCACCACCACCATTAAACTGCTGTCATTACCATTACCACCCATACCACTACTACTACTACCACCACCACCATTAAACTGCTGTCATTACCATTACCACCCATACTACTACTACTACCACCACCACCACCACCATTAAACTGCTGTCATTACCATTACCACCCATACTACTACTACCACCACCACCACCACCATTAAACTGCTGTCATTACCATTACCACCCATACTACTACTACTACCACCACCACCACCATTAAACTGCTGTCATTACCATTACCACCCATACTACTACTACTACCACCACCACCACCATTAAACTGCTGTCATTACCATTACCACCATACTACTACTACTACCACCACCACCACCACCACCATTAAACTGCTGTCATTACCATTACCACCCATACTACTACTACCACCACCACCACCACCACCATTAAACTGCTGTCATTACCATTACCACCCATACCACTACTACTACTACCACCACCACCATTAAACTGCTGTCATTACCATTACCACCCATACTACTACTACTACCACCACCACCACCACCATTAAACTGCTGTCATTACCATTACCACCCATACTACTACTACCACCACCACCACCACCATTAAACTGCTGTCATTACCATTACCACCCATACTACTACTACTAGTACCACCACCACCACCATTAAACTGCTGTCATTACCATTACCACCCATACTACTACTACCACCACCACCACCACCATTAAACTGCTGTCATTACCATTACCACCCATACTACTACTACTACCACCACCACCACCATTAAACTGCTGTCATTACCATTACCACCCATACTACTACTACTACTACCACCACCACCACCATTAAACTGCTGTCATTACCATTACCACCCATACTACTACTACTACCACCACCACCACCACCACCATTAAACTGCTGTCATTACCATTACCACCCATACTACTACTACTACCACCACCACCACCACCATTAAACTGCTGTCATTACCATTACCACCCATACTACTACTACTACTACCACCACCACCACCATTAAACTGCTGTCATTACCATTACCACCCATACTACTACTACTACCACCACCACCACCATTAAACTGCTGTCATTACCATTACCACCCATACCACTACTACTACTACCACCACCACCACCATTAAACTGCTGTCATTACCATTACCACCCATACTACTACTACTACTACCACCACCACCACCACCATTAAACTGCTGTCATTACCATTACCACCCATACTACTACTACTACCACCACCACCACCATTAAACTGCTGTCATTACCATTACCACCCATACTACTACTACTACCACCACCACCACCATTAAACTGCTGTCATTACCATTACCACCCATACTACTACTACTACTACCACCACCACCACCATTAAACTGCTGTCATTACCATTACCACCCATACTACTACTACTACCACCACCACCACCATTAAACTGCTGTCATTACCATTACCACCCATACTACTACTACTACCACCACCACCACCATTAAACTGCTGTCATTACCATTACCACCCATACCACTACTACTACCACCACCACCACCACCATTAAACTGCTGTCATTACCATTACCACCCATACTACTACTACTACCACCACCACCACCATTAAACTGCTGTCATTACCATTACCACCCATACTACTACTACTACCACCACCACCACCACCATTAAACTGCTGTCATTACCATTACCACCCATACTACTACTACTACCACCACCACCACCATTAAACTGCTGTCATTACCATTACCACCCATACCACTACTACTACAACCACCACCACCACCATTAAACTGCTGTCATTACCATTACCACCCATACCACTACTACTACAACCACCACCACCACCATTAAACTGCTGTCATTACCATTACCACCCATACTACTACTACTACTACCACCACCACCATTAAACTGCTGTCATTACCATTACCACCCATACCACTACTACTACTACTACCACCACCACCACCATTAAACTGCTGTCATTACCATTACCACCCATACTACTACTACCACCACCACCATTAAACTGCTGTCGTTACCATTACCACCCATACCACTACTACTACAACCACCACCACCACCATTAAACTGCTGTCATTACCATTACCACCCATACTACTACTACTACTACCACCACCACCATTAAACTGCTGTCATTACCATTACCACCCATACTACTACTACTACAACCACCACCACCACCATTAAACTGCTGTCATTACCATTACCACCCATACTACTACTACTACCACCACCACCACCACCATTAAACTGCTGTCATTACCATTACCACCCATACTACTACTACCACCACCACCATGTTTTATTTTATTTTTATTTCACCTTTATTTAACCAGGTAGGCAAGTTGAGAACAAGTTCTCATTTACAATTGCGACCCTGACCAAGATAAAGCAAAGTAGTTCGACAGATACAACGACACAGAGTTACACATGGAGTAAAACAAACATACAGTCAATAATACAGTATAAACAAGTCTATATACGATGTGAGTAAAGGAGGTGAGATTCTTTAATTTTTTTTTTAATTTTACCTTTATTTAACTAGGCAAGTCAGTTAAGAACAAATTCTTATTTTCAATGACGGCCCTAGGAACAGTGGGTTAACTGCCTGTTCAGGGGGGCAGAACGACAGACTTGTACCTTGTCAGCTCAGGGATTCAAACTTGCAACCTTTCGGTTACTAGTCCAACGCTCTGACCACTAGGCTACCCTGCCGCCCTGACAGATAAGATAAGGGAGGTGAAGGCAAAAAAAGGCCATGGTGGCAAAGTAAATACAATATAGCAAGTAAAACACTGGAATGGTAGATTTGCAGTGGAAGAATGTGCAAAGTAGAGATGTAAATAATGGGGTGCAAAGGAGGATATATGTATGTAAACATCATTGTCACATGGGATTGAACCTTTGTTAAGTTTTAGCCAAATGTGACTGGTACCTTTTTTCATTTCATTCAGTACTAAGTCCTGCTTATGCATAATGATGATTCCACCTGAGTCTCGGCCCCGTTTAACATTTTTATGTTTGATTCACGGTAGTAAACTTTCTCTATAGCCTGAGGGACACTGAGTATCTATGTCTCCACGACACTATGTTTCAGTAGGGTTATGGTGTCCTGTCCCATGCACACACA
>NW_026283679.1:0-7803 GCF_023373465.1 Oncorhynchus keta
ATAGCAGCAAAGGTGTCAGGGGGGCCAACTCCATATTAATGCCCATGATTTTGGGATGAGATGTTTGACAGCAGGTGTCCTCATACGTTTGACTATGTAGTGTATCTTAACACGGTCCTATGGACTCACAGAAAATACAGAGTCATTTTTATCCTGCTGCTGACGTCAATACCAGAGGGCGTTTTAAAATGTATTATATTTATAACTTTTAATATCTGAACATAAACTCAGCTAGGATTTCTCCATCAGTGTTGTGGCTCAAATCATTGCATCTGGACCAAGTGAGTTGTGCAAAGAAATGTTATTTACCCTTAAAAGCCTGGATAGTGCATCGGCCTGGGCAATGGTCGATCCCATGGTAGCTGAAGCTCAAACAGGAGGATTCTATCCACATCACCTTCAAGAGATACTGCCACTGTGGCAGAACAAAGCTCAGTGGCACAATCACCTATTGTTGAAATCTGGAGGTCCTACAGGTATACAGTATTTAAATCTGGAGGCCCTACAGGTATACAGTATTTAAATCTGGAGGCCCTACAGGTATACAGTATTTAAATCTGGAGGCCCTACAGGTATACAGTATTTAAATCTGGAGGCCCTACAGGTATACAGTATTTAAATCTGGAGGCCCTACAGGTATACAGTATTTAAATCTGGAGGCCCTACAGGTATACAGTATTTAAATCTGAGGCCCTACAGGTATACAGTATTTAAATCTGGAGGCTACAGGTATACAGTATTTAAATCTGGAGGCCCTACAGGTATACAGTATTTAAATCTGGAGGCCCTACAGGTATACAGTATTTAAATCTGGAGGCCCTACAGGTTTACAGTATTTAAATCTGGAGGCCCTACAGGTATACAGTATTTAAATCTGGAGGTCCTACAGGTATACAGTATTTAAATCTGAGGCCCTACAGGTTTATAGTATTTAAATCTGGAGGCCCTACAGGTATACAGTATTTAAATCTGGAGGCCCTACAGGTATACAGTATTTAAATCTGGAGGCCCTACAGGTTTACAGTATTTAAATCTGGAGGCCCTACAGGTTTACAGTATTTAAATCTGGAGGCCCTACAGGTTTACAGTATTTAAATCTGGAGGCCCTACAGGTATACAGTATTTAAATCTGGAGGCCCTACAGGTATACAGTATTTAAATCTGGAGGCCCTACAGGTATACAGTATTTAAATCTGGAGGCCCTACAGGTATACAGTATTTAAATCTGGAGGCCCTACAGGTTTACAGTATTTAAATCTGGAGGCCCTACAGGTATACAGTATTTAAATCTGGAGGTCCTACAGGTATACAGTATTTAAATCTGGAGGCCCTACAGGTTTACAGTATTTAAATCTGGAGGCCCTACAGGTATACAGTATTTAAATCTGGAGGCCCTACAGGTATACAGTATTTAAATCTGGAGGCCCTACAGGTATACAGTATTTAAATCTGAGGCCCTACAGGTATACAGTATTTAAATCTGGAGGCCCTACAGGTATACAGTATTTAAATCTGAGGCCCTACAGGTATACAGTATTTAAATCTGGAGGCCCTACAGGTATACAGTATTTAAATCTGGAGGCCCTACAGGTATACAGTATTTAAATCTGGAGGTCCTACAGGTATACAGTATTTAAATCTGGAGGCCCTACAGGTATACAGTATTTAAATCTGGAGGCCCTACAGGTATACAGTATTTAAATCTGGAGGTCCTACAGGTATACAGTATTTAAATCTGGAGGCCCTACAGGTATACCGTATTTAAATCTGGAGGTCCTACAGGTATACAGTATTTAAATCTGGAGGTCCTACAGGTATACAGTATTTAAATCTGGAGGTCCTACAGGTATACAGTATTTAAATCTGGAGGCCCTACAGGTATACAGTATTTAAATCTGGAGGCCCTACAGGTATACAGTATTTAAATCTGGAGGTCCTACAGGTATACAGTATTTAAATCTGGAGGCCCTACAGGTATACCGTATTTAAATCTGGAGGTCCTACAGGTATACAGTATTTAAATCTGGAGGTCCTACAGGTATACAGTATTTAAATCTGAGGCCCTACAGGTATACCGTATTTAAATCTGGAGGTCCTACAGGTATACAGTATTTAAATCTGGAGGCCCTACAGGTATACAGTATTTAAATCTGAAGGCCCTACAGGTATACAGTATTTAAATCTGGAGGCCCTACAGGTATACCGTATTTAAATCTGGAGGCCCTACAGGTATACAGTATTTAAATCTGAAGGCCCTACAGGTATACAGTATTTAAATCTGGAGGCACTACAGGTATACAGTATTTAAATCTGGAGGCCCTACAGGTATACAGTATTTAAATCTGGAGGCCCTGCAGGTATACAGTATTTAAATCTGGAGGCCCTACAGGTATACAGTATTTAAATCTGGAGGCCCTACAGGTATACAGTATTTAAATCTGGAGGCCCTACAGGTATACAGTATTTAAATCTGAGGTCCTACAGGTATACAGTATTTAAATCTGAGGCCCTACAGGTATACAGTATTTAAATCTGGAGGTCCTACAGGTATACAGTATTTAAATCTGAGGCCCTACAGGTATACAGTATTTAAATCTGGAGGCCCTACAGGTATACAGTATTTAAATCTGGAGGCCCTACAGGTATACAGTATTTAAATCTGGAGGCCCTACAGGTATACAGTATTTAAATCTGGAGGCCCTACAGGTATACAGTATTTAAATCTGGAGGCCCTACAGGTATACAGTATTTAAATCTGGAGGCCCTACAGGTATACAGTATTTAAATCTGGAGGCCCTACAGGTATACAGTATTTAAATCTGGAGGCCCTACAGGTATACAGTATTTAAATCTGGAGGCCCTACAGGTATACAGTATTTAAATCTGGAGGCCCTACAGGTATACAGTATTTAAATCTGGAGGCCCGACAGGTATACAGTATTTAAATCTGGAGGCCCTACAGGTATACAGTATTTAAATCTGGAGGCCCTACAGGTATACAGTATTTAAATCTGGAGGCCCGACAGGTATACAGTATTTAAATCTGGAGGCCCGACAGGTATACAGTATTTAAATCTGGAGGCCCTACAGGTATACAGTATTTAAATCTGGAGGCCGTACAGGTATACAGTATTTAAATCTGGAGGCCCGACAGGTATACAGTATTTAAATCTGGAGGCCCTACAGGTATACAGTATTTAAATCTGGAGGCCCTGCAGGTATACAGTATTTAAATCTGGAGGCCCTACAGGTATACAGTATTTAAATCTGGAGGCCCTACAGGTATACAGTATTTAAATCTGGAGGCCCTACAGGTATACAGTATTTAAATCTGGAGGCCCGACAGGTATACAGTATTTAAATCTGGAGGCCCTACAGGTATACAGTATTTAAATCTGGAGGCCGTACAGGTATACAGTATTTAAATCTGGAGGCCCGACAGGTATACAGTATTTAAATCTGGAGGCCCTACAGGTATACAGTATTTAAATCTGGAGGCCCTGCAATTATACAGTATTTAAATCTGGAGGCCCTACAGGTATACAGTATTTAAATCTGGAGGCCCTACAGGTATACAGTATTTAAATCTGGAGGCCCTACAGGTATACAGTATTTAAATCTGGAGGCCCGACAGGTATACAGTATTTAAATCTGGAGGCCCTACAGGTATACAGTATTTAAATCTGGAGGCCCTACAGGTATACAGTATTTAAATTTGGAGGCCCTACAGGTATACAGTATTTAAATCTGGAGGCCCTACAGGTATACAGTATTTAAATCTGGAGGCCCTACAGGTATACAGTATTTAAATCTGGAGGCCCTACAGGTATACAGTATTTAAATCTGGAGGCCCTACAGGTATACAGTATTTAAATCTGGAGGCCCTACAGGTATACAGTATTTAAATTTGGAGGCCCGACAGGTATACAGTATTTAAATCTGGAGGCCCTACAGGTATACAGTATTTAAATCTGGAGGCCCTACAGGTATACAGTATTTAAATCTGAAGGCCCTACAGGTATACCGTATTTAAATCTGGAGGCCCTGCAGGTATACAGTATTTAAATCTGGAGGCCCTACAGGTATACAGTATTTAAATCTGGAGGCCCTACAGGTATACAGTATTTAAATCTGGAGGCCCTACAGGTTTACAGTATTTAAATCTGGAGGCCCTACAGGTTTACAGTATTTAAATCTGGAGGCCCTACAGGTATACAGTATTTAAATCTGGAGGCCCTACAGGTATACAGTATTTAAATCTGGAGGCCCTACAGGTATACAGTATTTAAATCTGAAGGCCCTACAGGTATACAGTATTTAAATCTGGAGGCCCTACAGGTATACAGTATTTAAATCTGGAGGCCCTACAGGTATACAGTATTTACATTTGGAGGCCCGACAGGTATACAGTATTTAAATCTGGAGGCCCTACAGGTATACAGTATTTAAATCTGAAGGCCCTACAGGTATACCGTATTTAAATCTGGAGGCCCTGCAGGTATACAGTATTTAAATCTGGAGGCCCTACAGGTATACAGTATTTAAATCTGGAGGCCCTACAGGTATACAGTATTTAAATCTGGAGGCCCTACAGGTTTACAGTATTTAAATCTGGAGGCCCTACAGGTATACAGTATTTAAATTTGGAGGCCCTACAGGTTTACAGTATTTAAATCTGGAGGCCCTACAGGTATACAGTATTTAAATCTGGAGGCCCTACAGGTTTACAGTATTTAAATCTGGAGGCCCTACAGGTATACAGTATTTAAATCTGGAGGCCCTACAGGTATACAGTATTTAAATCTGGAGGCCCTACAGGTATACAGTATTTAAATCTGGAGGCCCTACAGGTATACAGTATTTAAATTTGGAGGCCCTACAGGTTTACAGTATTTAAATCTGGAGGCCCTACAGGTATACAGTATTTAAATCTGGAGGCCCTACAGGTTTACAGTATTTAAATCTGGAGGCCCTACAGGTATACAGTATTTAAATCTGAGGCCCTACAGGTATACAGTATTTAAATCTGGAGGCCCTACAGGTATACAGTATTTAAATCTGGAGGCCCTACAGGTATACAGTATTTAAATCTGGAGGCCCTACAGGTATACAGTATTTAAATCTGAGGCCCTACAGGTATACAGTATTTAAATCTGGAGGCCCTACAGGTATACAGTATTTAAATCTGGAGGCCCTACAGGTATACAGTATTTAACTTTGGAGGCCCGACAGGTATACAGTATTTAAATCTGGAGGCCCTACAGGTATACAGTATTTAAATCTGGAGGCCCTACAGGTATACAGTATTTAAATCTGGAGGCCCTACAGGTATACAGTATTTAAATCTGGAGGCCCTACAGGTATACAGTATTTAAATTTGGAGGCCCGACAGGTATACAGTATTTAAATCTGGAGGCCCTACAGGTATACAGTATTTAAATCTGGAGGCCCTACAGGTATACAGTATTTAAATCTGGAGGCCCGACAGGTATACAGTATTTAAATCTGGAGGCCCTACAGGTATACAGTATTTAAATCTGGAGATTGACTAATTCTTTGATACTGTTTTTATGAAGGGAGGCCAAATGCTCGCTGGTTCCAATCAATCAAATGCTATGGCGGCAACATGTTATACTGTTTTTGTCCAGACAGCGTCAGATACACTAAAAGCATGGTCATTTGAGTGTCCCGGATTTACATGTACTATGCTACGTCTAGTCTATGAGACCAGGCTGTTATAATTGGCTACATGCGAGGCCTACAGTCAGTGTCCAGAACGTCAGTTACTATTCCAAATATTATGGTTTCCGTCTGAAATTCAAAGGTGATATTATGCTAAACTGAGCCTGGCCGAACCATGAAAAACAACCGTTAACGGGATATGATGTTTACATTCCATAGAATCCCGTCTAAGACTAAACATTTCCCAGACATCTTATTCAGGTTTCTTCAAACCGTGATAGGAGTTTATCCGGGTTAATTAATGAAAACAGGATGATGTTTACATTCCATAGTATCCCATCTAAGACAAAACATTTCCAAGGCATCTTATTCAGGTTTCTTCAAACCGTGATAGGAGTTTATCCGGGTTAATTAATGAAAACAGGATGATGTTTACATTCCATAGTATCCCATCTAAGACAAAACATTTCCAAGGCATCTTATTCAGGTTTCTTCAAACCGTGATAGGAGTTTATCTGGGTTAATTAATGAAAACAGGATGATGTTTACATTCCATAGTATCCCGTCTAAGACAAAACATTTCCAAGGCATCTTATTCAGGTTTCTTCAAACCGTGATAGGAGTTTATCCGGGTTAATTAATGAAAACAGGATGATATTTACATTCCATAGTATCCCATCTAAGACAAAACATTTCCAAGGCATCTTATTCAGGTTTCTTCAAACCGTGATAGGAGTTTATCTGGGTTAATTAATGAAAACAGGATGATGTTTACATTCCATAGTATCCCATTTAAGACAAAACATTTCCAAGGCATCTTATTCAGGTTTCTTCAAACCGTGATAGGAGTTTATCTGGGTTAATTAATGAAAACAGGATGATGTTTACATTCCATAGTATCCCATCTAAGACAAAACATTTCCAAGGCATCTTATTCAGGTTTCTTCAAACCGTGATAGGAGTTTATCTGGGTTAATTAATGAAAACAGGATGATGTTTACATTCCATAGTATCCCGTCTAAGACAAAACATTTCCAAGGCATCTTATTCAGGTTTCTTCAAACCGTGATAGGAGTTTATCCGGTTAATTAATGAAAACAGGATGATATTTACATTCCATAGTATCCCATCTAAGACAAAACATTTCCAAGGCATCTTATTCAGGTTTCTTCAAACCGTGATAGGAGTTTATCTGGGTTAATTAATGAAAACAGGATGATGTTTACATTCCATAGTATCCCATTTAAGACAAAACATTTCCAAGGCATCTTATTCAGGTTTCTTCAAACCGTGATAGGAGTTTATCTGGGTTAATTAATGAAAACAGGATGATGTTTACATTCCATAGTATCCCGTCTAAGACAAAACATTTCCAAGGCATCTTATTCAGGTTTCTTCAAACCGTGATAGGAGTTTATCCGGGTTAATTAATGAAAACAGGATGATGTTTACATTCCATAGTATCCCGTCTAAGACAAAACATTTCCCAGACATCTTATTCAGGTTTCTTCAAACCGTGATAGGAGTTTATCCGGGTTAATTAATGAAAACAGGATGATGTTTACATTCCATAGTATCCCGTCTAAGACAAAACATTTCCCAGACATCTTATTCAGGTTTCTTCAAACCGTGATAGGAGTTTATCCGGTTAATGTAAAAATGGTTATGATGTGGTTATATGCCGTCAACTCAAAAACAGAATACTTGAGTATCCCAAATAATAATGGGTTATTGGTGTGCATGTAAACGTGGACAAATTCAATTTGAGGTGAGGCTATATATCACTGAATCTACTGTGCTGCGTACGCTCCTTGTGGTCTAACTATGTACGTAGGAAGAACATGAGGTAAAAACGTCTCTATTAAAAACAGACATCTTGAGTTATGTGATTTCTATTATCAATTTGTCTTAAACTTTAGGGCCTCCAACAACACATCTGTACTGTGGCTCAGTTGGTAGAGCATGGCGCTTGTAACGCCAGGGTAGTGGGTTCAATTCCCGGGACCACCCATACGTAGAATGTATGCACACATGACTGTAAGTCGCTTTGGATAAAAGCGTCTGCTAAATGGCATATATATATTATATTATATATATTATATATTATATTAACACTAGGGT
>NW_026283680.1:0-154428 GCF_023373465.1 Oncorhynchus keta
GTTACGTATTGCTGACCAGGTAGATCTACTGTCTCTATTATATTATGACAGACCAGCTAGATCTACTGTCTCTATTATATTTTGACAGACCAGGTAGATCTACTGTCTCTATTATACTATGACAGACCAGCTAGATCTACTGTCTCTATTATATTATGACAGACCAGCTAGATCTATTGTCTCTATTATAATATGACATTATGACAGACCAGCTAGATCTACTGTCTCTATTATATTATGACAGACCAGCTAGATCTACTGTCTCTATTATATTTTGACAGACCAGGTAGATCTACTGTCCCTATTATACTATGACAGACCAGCTAGATCTACTGTCTCTATTATATTATGACAGACCAGCTAGATCTACTGTCTCTATTATATTATGACAGACCAGCTAGATCTACTGTCTCTATTATATTTTGACAGACCAGGTAGATCTACTGTCCCTATTATACTATGACAGACCAGCTAGATCTACTGTCTCTATTATATTATGACAGACCAGCTTGTATCTACTGTCTCTATTATATTATGACAGACTAGCTAAATCTACTGTCTCTATGTTCTATTATGGTATGACAGAGCAGCTAAATCTACTGTCTCTATGTCTCTATTATATATGACAGGAGCAGCTAAATCTACTGTCTCATTGTATTATGACAGACCAGCTAGATCTACTGTCTCTATTGTATTATGACAGACCAGCTAGATCTACTGTCTCTATTATATTATAACAGACTAGCTAGATCTACTGTGTCTATTATATTATGACAGACCAGCTAGATCTACTGTCTCTTCTGTATTATGACAGACCAGGGTCGATATATCTGTCTCTATTATATTATGACAGACCAGGTCGATATACTGTCTCTATTATATTATGACAGACCAGGTAGATATACTGTCTCTATTATATTATGACAGACCAGCTAGATCTAGTGGCTCTATTATATTATGACAGACCAACTAAATCTTCTGTCTCTATTATATTTGACAGACCAGGTAGATCTACTGTCTCTATTATATTATGACAGACCAGCTAGATCTACTGTCTCTATTATATTTTGACAGACCAGGTAGATCTACTGTCCCTATTATACTATGACAGACCAGCTAGATCTACTGTCTCTATTATATTATGACAGGACCAGCTAGATCTACTGTCTCTATTATATTATGACAGACCAGCTAGATCTACTGTCTCTATTATAAAATGACAGACCAGGTAGATATACTGTCTCTATTATATTATGACAGACCAGCTAAATCTACTGTCTCTATGTCTCTATTATGGTATGACAGAGCAGCTAAATCTACTGTCTCTATTGTATTATGACAGACCAGCTAGATCTACTGTCTCTATTGTATTATGACAGACCAGCTAGATCTACTGTCTCTATTATATTATAACAGACCAGCTAGATCTACTGTGTCTATTATATTATGACAGACCAGCTAGATCTACTGTCTCTATTATAAAATGACAGAGCAGCTATATCTACTGTCTCTATTATATTATGACAGACCAGCTAGATCTACTGTCTCTATGTCTATTATATTATGACAGACCAGCTAGATCTACTGTCTCTATTATAAAATGACAGACCAGGTAGATATACTGTCTCTATTATATTATGACAGACCAGCTAAATCTACTGTCTCTATGTCTCTATTATGGTATGACAGAGCAGCTAAATATACTGTCTCTATTGTATTATGACAGACCAGCTAAATCTACTGTCTCTATTATATTATGACAGACCAGCTAGATCTACTGTCTCTATTATACTATGACAGACCAGCTAGATCTACTGTCTCTATTATATTATGACAGACCAGCTAAATCTACTGTCTCTATGTCTCTATTATGGTATGACAGACCAGCTAAATCTATTCTCGCTATTGTATTATGACAGACCAGCTAGATAAATTGTCTCTATTATAATATGACAGACCAGCTATATCTACTGTCTCTATTATAATATGACAGACCAGCTAGATCTACTGTCTCTATTGTATTTTGACAGACCAGCTAGATCTACTGTCTATTATATTATGACAGACCAGCTAGATATACTGTCTATTTTATTATGACAGACCAGCTAGATCTACTGTCTCTATTGTATTATGACAGACCAGCTAGATCTACTGTCTCTATTATATTATGACAGATCAGCTAGATCTACTGTCTCTATTATAAAATGACAGACCAGGTAGATATACTGTCTCTATTATATTATGACAGACCAGCTAAATCTACTGTCTCTATGTCTCTATTATGGTATGACAGAGCAGCTAAATCTACTGTCTCTATTGTATTATGACAGACCAGCTAGATCTACTGTCTCTATTGTATTATGACAGACCAGCTAGATCTACTGTCTCTATTTATATTATAACAGACCAGCTAGATCTACTGTGTCTATTATATTATGACAGACCAGCTAGATCTACTGTCTCTATTATAAAATGACAGACCAGGTAGATATACTGTCTCTATTATATTATGACAGACCAGCTAAATCTACTGTCTCTATGTCTCTATTATGGTATGACAGAGCAGCTAAATCTACTGTCTCCATTGTATTATGACAGACCAGCTAGATCTACTGTCTCTATTATATTATGACAGACCAGCTAGATCTACTGTCTCTATTATATTATAACAGACCAGCTAGATCTACTGTGTCTATTATATTATGACAGACCAGCCAGATCTACTGTCTATTATATTATGACAGACCAGCTAGATATACTGTCTCTATTATATTATGACAGACCAGGTCGATATACTGTCTCTATTATATTATGACAGACCAGCTAGATCTACTGTCTATTATATTATGACAGACCAGCTAGATATACTGTCTATTTTATTATGACAGACCAGCTAGATCTACTGTCTCTATTGTATTATGACAGACCAGCTAGATCTACTGTCTCTATTATATTATGAGAGACCAGGTAGATATACCGACTCCATTATAAAATGACAGACCAGCTAGATCTATTCTCGCTATTGTATCATGACAGACCAGCTAGATCAATTGTCTCTATTATAATATGACAGACCAGCTAGATCTATTGTCTCTATTATAATATGACAGCACGGCTAGATCTACTGTCTCTATTATATTATGACAGACCAGCTAGATCTATTGTCTCAATTATAATATGACATTATGACAGACCAGCTAGATCTACTGTCTCTATTGTATTATGACAGACCAGCTAGATCTACTATCTCTATTATATTATGACAGACCAGCTAGATCTAGTGTCTCTATTATATTATGACAGACCAGCTAGATCTACTGTCTCTATTATATTATGACAGACCAGCTAGATCTACTGTCTCTATTATATTTTGACAGACCAGCTAGATCTACTGTCTCTATTATATTTTGACAGACCAGGTAGATCTACTGTCCCTATTATATTATGACAGACCAGCTAGATCTACTGTCTCTATTATATTATGACAGACAAGCTAGATCTATTGTCTCTATTGTAATATGACATTATGACAGACCCGCTAGATCTACTGTCTCTATTGTATTATGACAGACCCGCTAGATCTACTATCTCTATTATATTATGACAGACCAGCTAGATCTAGTGTCTATTATATTATGACAGACCAGCTAGATCTAGTGTCTCTATTATATTTTGACAGACCAGGTAGATCTACGGTCTCTATTATATTATGACAGACCAGCTAGATCTACTGTCTCTATTATATTATGACAGACCAGCTAAGATCTAATGTCTATTATAAAATGACAGACCAGCTAAATCTATTCTCGCTATTGTATTATGACAGACCAGCTAGATAAATTGTCTCTATTATAATATGACAGACCAGCTATATCTACTGTCTCTATTATAATATGACAGACCAGCTAGATCTACTGTCTCTATTGTATTTTGACAGACCAGCTAGATCTACTGTCTATTATATTATGACAGACCAGCCAGATCTACTGTCTATTATATTATGACAGACCAGCTAGATCTACTGTGTCTATTATATTATGACAGACCAGCTAGATCTACTGTGTCTATTATATTATGACAGACCAGCTAGATCTACTGTCTCTATTATAAAATGACAGACCAGGTAGATATACTGTCTCTATTATATTATGACAGACCAGCTAAATCTACTGTCTCTATGTCTCTATTATGGTATGACAGAGCAGCTAAATCTACTGTCTCTATTGTATTATGACAGACCAGCTAGATCTACTGTCTCTATTGTATTATGACAGACCAGCTAGATCTACTGTCTCTATTATATTATAACAGACCAGCTAGATCTACTGTGTCTATTATATTATGACAGACCAGCTAGATCTACTGTCTCTATTATAAAATGACAGACCAGGTAGATATACTGTCTCTATTATATTATGACAGACCAGCTAAATCTACTGTCTCTATGTCTCTATTATGGTATGACAGAGCAGCTAAATCTACTGTCTCTATTGTATTATGACAGACCAGCTAGATCTACTGTGTCTATTATATTATGACAGACCAGCTAGATCTACTGTCTCTATTATATTATAACAGACCAGCTAGATCTACTGTGTCTATTATATTATGACAGACCAGCCAGATCTACTGTCTATTATATTATGACAGACCAGCTAGATATACTGTCTCTATTATATTATGACAGACCAGGTCGATATACTGTCTCTATTATATTATGACAGACCAGCTAGATCTACTGTCTATTATATTATGACAGACCAGCTAGATATACTGTCTATTTTATTATGACAGACCAGCTAGATCTACTGTCTCTATTGTATTATGACAGACCAGCTAGATCTACTGTCTCTATTATATTATGAGAGACCAGGTAGATATACCGACTCCATTATAAAATGACAGACCAGCTAGATCTATTCTCGCTATTGTATCATGACAGACCAGCTAGATCAATTGTCTCTATTATAATATGACAGACCAGCTAGATCTATTGTCTCTATTATAATATGACAGCACGGCTAGATCTACTGTCTCTATTATATTATGACAGACCAGCTAGATCTATTGTCTCAATTATAATATGACATTATGACAGACCAGCTAGATCTACTGTCTCTATTGTATTATGACAGACCAGCTAGATCTACTATCTCTATTATATTATGACAGACCAGCTAGATCTAGTGTCTCTATTATATTATGACAGACCAACTAAATCTACTGTCTCTATTATATTTTGACAGACCAGGTAGATCTACTGTCTCTATTATATTATGACAGACCAGCTAGATCTACTGTCTCTATTATATTTTGACAGACCAGGTAGATCTACTGTCCCTATTATACTATGACAGACCAGCTAGATCTACTGTCTCTATTATATTATGACAGACCAGCTAGATCTATTGTCTCTATTATAATATGACATTATGACAGACCAGCTAGATCTACTGTCTCTATTGTATTATGACAGACCAGCTAGATCTACTATCTCTATTATATTATGACAGACCAGCTAGATCTAGTGTCTCTATTATATTATGACAGACCAACTAAATCTACTGTCTCTATTATATTTTGACAGACCAGGTAGATCTACTGTCTCTATTATATTTTGACAGACCAGCCAGATCTACTGTGTCTATTATATTATGACAGACCAGCTAGATCTACTGTCTATTATATTATGACAGACCAGCTAGATAAATTGTCTCTATTATAATATGACAGACCAGCTATATCTACTGTCTCTATTATAATATGACAGACCAGCTAGATCTACTATCTCTATTGTATTTTGACAGACCAGCTAGATCTACTGTCTATTATATTATGACAGACCAGCTAGATATACTGTCTATTTTATTATGACAGACCAGCTAGATCTACTGTCTCTATTGTATTATGACAGACCAGCTAGATCTACTGTCTATATTATTATGACAGACCAGCTAGATCTACTGTCTCTATTATATTATGAGAGACCAGGTAGATATACCGACTCTATTATAAAAATGACAGACCAGCTAGATCTATTCTCGCTATTGTATTATGACAGACCAGCTAGATCTACTGTGTCTATTATATTTTGACAGACCAGGTAGATCCACTGTCCCTATTATACTATGACAGACCAGCTAGATCTACTGTCTCTATTATATTATGACAGACCAGCTAGATCTACTGTCTCTATTATAAAATGACAGACCAGGTAGACTGTCCCTATTATACTATGACAGACCAGCTATATCTACTGTCTCTATTATATTATGACAGACCAGCTAGATCTACTGTCTCTATTATATTATGACAGACCAGCTAAATCTACTGTCTCTATGTCTCTATTATGGTATGACAGAGCAGCTAAATCTACTGTCTCTATGTCTCTATTATGGTATGACAGAGCAGCTAAATCTACTGTCTCTATTGTATTATGACAGACCAGCTAGATCTACTGTCTCTATTGTATTTTGACAGACCAGCAAGATCTACTGTCTCTATTATATTATAACAGACCAGCTAGATCTACTGTGTCTATTATATTATGACAGACCAGCTAGATCTACTGTCTCTTCTGTATTATGACAGACCAGGTCGATATACTGTCTCTATTATATTATGACAGACCAGGTCGATATACTGTCTCTATTATATTATGACAGACCAGGTAGATATACTGTCTCTATTATATTATGACAGACCAGCTAGATCTAGTGGCTCTATTATATTATGACAGACCAGCTAGATCTACTGTCTCTATTATAAAATGACAGACAAGGTAGATATACTGTCTCTATTATATTATGACAGACCAGCTAGATCTACTGTCTCTATTATATTATGACAGACCAGCTAGATCTACTGTCTCTATTATAAAATGACAGACCAGGTAGATATACTGTCTCTATTATGGTATGACAGAGCAGGTAAATCTACTGTCTCTATGTCTCTATTATGGTATGACAGAGCAACTAAATCTACTGTCTCTATTGTATTATGACAGACCAGCTAGATCTACTGTCTCTATTGTATTTTGACAGACCAGCTAGATCTACTGTCTCTATTATATTATAACAGACCAGCTAGATCTACTGTGTCTATTATATTATGACAGACCAGCTAGATCTACTGTCTCTTCTGTATTATGACAGACCAGGTCGATATACTGTCTCTATTATATTATGACAGACCAGGTCGATATACTGTCTCTATTAGATTATGACAGACCAGGTAGATATACTGTCTCTATTATATTATGACAGACCAGCTAAATCTACTGTCTCTATTGTATTATGACAGACAAGCTAGATCTACTGTCTCTATTGTATTATGACAGACCAGCTCGATCTACTGTCTCTTCTGTATTATGACAGACCAGGTCGATATACTGTCTCTATTATATTATGACAGACCAGGTCGATATACTGTCTCTATTATATTATGACAGACCAGGTAGATATACTGTCTGTATTATATTATGACAGACCAGCTAGATCTAATGTCTCTTCTGTATTATGACAGACCAGGTCGATATACTGTCTCTATTATATTATGACAGACCAGGTCGATATACTGTCTCTATTATATTATGACAGACCAGATAGATATACTGTCTCTATTATATTATGACAGACCAGCTAGATCTAGTGTCTCTATTATATTATGACAGACCAACTAAATCTACTGTCTCTATTATATTTTGACAGACCAGGTCGATCTACTGTCTCTATTATATTATGACAGACCAGCTAGATCTACTGTCTCTATTATATTTTGACAGACCAGGTAGATCTACTGTCCCTATTATACTATGACAGAACAGCTAGATCTACTGTCTCTATTATATTATGACAGACCAGCTAGATCTACTGTCTCTATTATATTATGACAGACCAGCTAGATCTACTGTCTCTATTATGGTATGACAGAGCAGCTAAATCTACTGTCTCTATTGTATTATGACAGACCAGCTAGATCTACTGTCTCTATTATATTATGACAGACCAGCTAGATCTACTGTCTCTATTATATTTTGACAGACCAGGTAGATCTACTGTCTCTTCTGTATTATGACAGACCAGCTAGATCTACTGTCCCTATTATACTATGACAGACCAGCTAGATCTACTGTCTCTATTATATTATGACAGACCAGCTAGATCTATTGTCTCTATTATAATATGACATTATGACAGACCAGCTAGATCTACTGTCTCTATTGTATTATGACAGACCAGCTAGATCTACTATCTCTATTATATTATGACAGACCAGCTAGATCTAGTGTCTCTATTATATTATGACAGAGCAGCTAAATCTACTGTCTCTATTATATTTTGACAGACCAGGTAGATCTACTGTCCCTATTATACTATGACAGACCAGCTAGATCTACTGTGTCTATTATATTATGACAGACCAGCTAGATCTAATGTCTATTATAAAATGACAGACCAGCTAAATCTATTCTCGCTATTGTATTATGACAGACCAGCTAGATAAATTGTCTCTATTATAATATGACAGACCAGCTATATCTACTGTCTCTATTATAATATGACAGACCAGCTAGATCTACTGTCTCTATTGTATTATGACAGACCAGCTAGATCTACTGTCTATTATATTATGACAGACCAGCTAGATATACTGTCTATTTTATTATGACAGACCAGCTAGATCTACTGTCTCTATTATATTATGACAGACCAGCTAGATCTACTGTCTATATTATTATGACAGACCAGCTAGATCTACTGTCTCTATTATATTATGAGAGACCAGGTAGATATACCGACTCTATTATAAAATGACAGACCAGCTAGATCTATTCTCGCTATTGTATTATGACAGACCAGCTAGATCTACTGTGTCTATTATATTTTGACAGACCAGGTAGATCCACTGTCCCTATTATACTATGACAGACCAGCTAGATCTACTGTCTCTATTATATTATGACAGACCAGCTAGATCTACTGTCTCTATTATAAAATGACAGACCAGGTAGATCTACTGTCCCTATTATACTATGACAGACCAGCTATATCTACTGTCTCTATTATATTATGACAGACCAGCTAGATCTACTGTCTCTATTATATTATGACAGACCAGCTAAATCTACTGTCTCTATGTCTCTATTATGGTATGACAGAGCAGCTAAATCTACTGTCTCTATGTCTCTATTATGGTATGACAGAGCAGCTAAACCTACTGTCTCTATTGTATTATGACAGACCAGCTAGATCTACTGTCTCTATTGTATTTTGACAGACCAGCAAGATCGACTGTCTCTATTATATTATAACAGACCAGCTAGATCTACTGTGTCTATTATATTATGACAGACCAGCTAGATCTACTGTCTCTTCTGTATTATGACAGACCAGGTCGATATACTGTCTCTATTATATTATGACAGACCAGGTCGATATACTGTCTCTATTATATTATGACAGACCAGGTAGATATACTGTCTCTATTATATTATGACAGACCAGCTAGATCTAGTGGCTCTATTATATTATGACAGACCAGCTAGATCTACTGTCTCTATTATAAAATGACAGACAAGGTAGATATACTGTCTCTATTATATTATGACAGACCAGCTAGATCTACTGTCTCTATTATATTATGACAGACCAGCTAGATCTACTGTCTCTATTATAAAATGACAGACCAGGTAGATATACTGTCTCTATTATGGTATGACAGAGCAGGTAAATCTACTGTCTCTATGTCTCTATTATGGTATGACAGAGCAACTAAATCTACTGTCTCTATTGTATTATGACAGACCAGCTAGATCTACTGTCTCTATTGTATTTTGACAGACCAGCTAGATCTACTGTCTCTATTATATTATAACAGACCAGCTAGATCTACTGTGTCTATTATATTATGACAGACCAGCTAGATCTACTGTCTCTTCTGTATTATGACAGACCAGGTCGATATACTGTCTCTATTATATTATGACAGACCAGGTCGATATACTGTCTCTATTAGATTATGACAGACCAGGTAGATATACTGTCTCTATTATATTATGACAGACCAGCTAAATCTACTGTCTCTATTGTATTATGACAGACAAGCTAGATCTACTGTCTCTATTGTATTATGACAGACCAGCTCGATCTACTGTCTCTTCTGTATTATGACAGACCAGGTCGATATACTGTCTCTATTATATTATGACAGACCAGGTCGATATACTGTCTCTATTATATTATGACAGACCAGGTAGATATACTGTCTGTATTATATTATGACAGACCAGCTAGATCTAATGTCTCTTCTGTATTATGACAGACCAGGTCGATATACTGTCTCTATTATATTATGACAGACCAGGTCGATATACTGTCTCTATTATATTATGACAGACCAGATAGATATACTGTCTCTATTATATTATGACAGACCAGCTAGATCTAGTGTCTCTATTATATTATGACAGACCAACTAAATCTACTGTCTCTATTATATTTTGACAGACCAGGTCGATCTACTGTCTCTATTATATTATGACAGACCAGCTAGATCTACTGTCTCTATTATATTTTGACAGACCAGGTAGATCTACTGTCCCTATTATACTATGACAGAACAGCTAGATCTACTGTCTCTATTATATTATGACAGACCAGCTAGATCTACTGTCTCTATTATATTATGACAGACCAGCTAAATCTACTGTCTCTATTATGGTATGACAGAGCAGCTAAATCTACTGTCTCTATTGTATTATGACAGACCAGCTAGATCTACTGTCTCTATTGTATTATCACAGACCAGCTAGATCTACTGTCTCTATTATATTTTGACAGACCAGGTAGATCTACTGTCTCTATTATATTATGACAGACCAGCTAGATCTACTGTCTCTATTATATTATGACAGACCAGCTAGATCTACTGTCTCTATTATATTATGACAGACCAGCTAGATCTACTGTCTCTATTATATTATGACAGAGCAGCTAAATCTACTGTCTCTATGTCTCTATTATGGTATGACAGAGCAGCTAAATCTACTGTCTCTATGTCTCTATTATGGTATGACAGAGCAGCTAAATCTACTGTCTCTATTGTATTATGACAGACCAGCTAGATCTACTGTCTCTATTGTATTATGACAGACCAGCTAGATCTACTGTCTCTATTATATAATAACAGACCAGCTAGATATACTGTCTCTTCTGTATTATGACAGACCAGGTCGATATACTGTCTCTATTATATTAAGACAGACCAGCTAGATCTAGTGTCTCTATTATATTATGACAGACCAACTAAATCTACTGTCTCTATTATATTTTGACAGACCAGGTAGATCTACTGTCTCTATTATATTATGACAGACCAGCTAGATCTACTGTCTCTATTATATTTTGACAGACCAGGTAGATCTACTGTCCCTATTATACTATGACAGACCAGCTAGATCTACTGTCTCTATTATATTATGACAGACCAGCTAGATCTACTGTCTCTATTGTATTATGACAGACCAGCTAGATCTACTGTCTCTTCTGTATTATGACAGACCAGGTCGATATACTGTCTCTATTATATTAAGACAGACCAGGTCGATATACTGTCTCTATTATATTATGACAGACCAGGTAGATATACTGTCTCTATTATATTATGACAGACCAGCTAGATCTACTGTCTCTTCTGTATTATGACAGACCAGGTCGATATACTGTCTCTATTATATTATGACAGACCAGGTCGATATACTGTCTCTATTATATTATGACAGACCAGGTAGATATACTGTCTCTATTATATTATGACAGACCAGCTAGATCTAGCGTCTCTATTATATTATGACAGACCAGGTAGATATACTGTCTCTATTATATTATGACAGACCAGCTAGATTTAGCGTCTCTATTATATTATGACAGACCAACTAAATCTACTGTCTCTATTATATTTTGACAGACCAGGTCGATCTACTGTCTCTATTATATTATGACAGACCAGCTAGATCTACTGTCTCTATTATATTTTGACAGACCAGGTAGATCTACTGTCTCTATTATATTATGACAGACCAGCTAGATCTACTGTCTCTATTATATTATGACAGACCAGCTAGATCTACTGTCTCTATTATATTATGACAGACCAGCTAAATCTACTGTCTCTATGTCTCTATTATGGTATGACAGAGCAGCTAAATCTACTGTCTCTATTGTATTATGACAGACCAGCTAGATCTACTGTCTCTATTGTATTATCACAGACCAGCTAGATCTACTGTCTCTATTATATTTTGACAGACCAGGTAGATCTACTGTCTCTATTATATTATGACAGACCAGCTAGATCTACTGTCTCTTCTGTATTATGACAGACCAGGTCGATATACTGTCTCTATTATATTATGACAGACCAGGTCGATATACTGTCTCTATTATATTATGACAGACCAGATAGATATACTGTCTCTATTATATTATGACAGACCAGCTAGATCTAGTGTCTCTATTATATTATGACAGACCAACTAAATCTACTGTCTCTATTATATTTTGACAGACCAGGTCGATCTACTGTCTCTATTATATTATGACAGACCAGCTAGATCTACTGTCTCTATTATATTTTGACAGACCAGGTAGATCTACTGTCCCTATTATACTATGACAGAACAGCTAGATCTACTGTCTCTATTATATTATGACAGACCAGGTAGATATACTGTCTCTATTATATTATGACAGACCAGCTAAATCTACTGTCTCTATGTCTCTATTATGGTATGACAGAGCAGCTAAATCTACTGTCTCTATGTCTCTATTATGGTATGACAGACCAGCTAAATCTACAGTCTCTATTGTATTATGACAGACCAGCTAGATCTACTGTCTCTATTATATTATAACAGACCAGCTAGATATACTGTCTCTTCTGTATTATGACAGACCAGGTCGATATACTGTCTCTATTATATTATGACAGACCAGGTCGATATACTGTCTCTATTATATTATGACAGACCAGGTAGATATACTGTCTCTATTATATTATGACAGACCAGCTAGATCTAGTGTCTCTATTATATTATGACAGACCAACTAAATCTACTGTCTCTATTATATTTTGACAGACCAGGTAGATCTACTGTCTCTATTATATTATGACAGACCAGCTAGATCTACTGTCTCTATTATATTATGACAGACCAGCCAGATCTACTGTGTCTATTATATTATGACAGACCAGCTAGATCTAATGTCTATTATAAAATGACAGACCAGCTAGATCTATTCTCGCTATTGTATTATGACAGACCAGCTAGATCTAATGTCTATTATAAATGACAGACCAGCTAGATCTATTCTCGCTATTGTATTATGACAGACCAGCTAGATCTAATGTCTATTATAAAATGACAGACCAGCTAGATCTATTCTCGCTATTGTATTATGACAGACCAGCTAGATAAATTGTCTCTATTATATTATGACAGACCAGGTCGATAAACTGTCTCTATTATATTATGACAGACCAGGTAGATATACTGTCTCTATTATATTACGACAGACCAGCTAGATCTAGTGTCTCTATTATATTATGACAGACCAACTAAATCTACTGTCTCTATTATATTTTGACAGACCAGGTAGATCTACTGTCTCTATTATATTATGACAGACCAGCTAGATCTACTGTCTCTATTATATTATGACAGACCAGCCAGATCTACTGTGTCTATTATATTATGACAGACCAGCTAGATCTAATGTCTATTATAAAATGACAGACCAGCTAGATCTATTCTCGCTATTGTATTATGACAGACCAGCTAGATCTAATGTCTATTATAAAATGACAGACCAGCTAGATCTATTCTCGCTATTGTATTATGACAGACCAGCTAGATCTAATGTCTATTATAAAATGACAGACCAGCTAAATCTATTCTCGCTATTGTATTATGACAGACCAGCTAGATAAATTGTCTCTATTATAATATGACAGACCAGCTATATCTACTGTCTCTATTATAATATGACAGACCAGCTAGATCTACTGTCTCTATTGTATTTTGACAGACCAGCTAGATCTACTGTCTATTATATTATGACAGACCAGCTAGATATACTGTCTATTTTATTATGACAGACCAGCTAGATCTACTGTCTCTATTGTATTATGACAGACCAGCTAGATCTACTGTCTATATTATTATGACAGACCAGCTAGATCTACTGTCTCTATTATATTATGAGAGACCAGGTAGATATACCGACTCTATTATAAAAATGACAGACCAGCTAGATCTATTCTCGCTATTGTATTATGACAGACCAGCTAGATCTACTGTGTCTATTATATTTTGACAGACCAGGTAGATCCACTGTCCCTATTATACTATGACAGACCAGCTAGATCTACTGTCTCTATTATATTATGACAGACCAGCTAGATCTACTGTCTCTATTATAAAATGACAGACCAGGTAGATCTACTGTCCCTATTATACTATGACAGACCAGCTATATCTACTGTCTCTATTATATTATGACAGACCAGCTAGATCTACTGTCTCTATTATATTATGACAGACCAGCTAAATCTACTGTCTCTATGTCTCTATTATGGTATGACAGAGCAGCTAAATCTACTGTCTCTATGTCTCTATTATGGTATGACAGAGCAGCTAAATCTACTGTCTCTATTGCATTATGACAGACCAGCTAGATCTACTGTCTCTATTGTATTTTGACAGACCAGCTAGATCTACTGTCTCTATTATATTATAACAGACCAGCTAGATCTACTGTGTCTATTATATTATGACAGACCAGCTAGATCTACTGTCTCTTCTGTATTATGACAGACCAGGTCGATATACTGTCTCTATTATATTATGACAGACCAGGTCGATATACTGTCTCTATTATATTATGACAGACCAGGCCGATACACTGTCTCTATTATATTATGACAGACCAGCTAGATCTACTGTCTCTATTATATTATGACAGACCATCTAGATCTACTGTCTCTATTACAAAATGACAGACCAGGTAGATATACTGTCTCTATTATATTATGACAGACCAGCTAGATCTACTGTCTCTATTATATTATGACAGACCAGCTAGATCTACTGTCTCTATTATAAAATGACAGACCAGGTAGATATACTGTCTCTATTATGGTATGACAGAGCAGGTAAATCTACTGTCTCTATGTCTCTATTATGGTATGACAGAGCAACTAAATCTACTGTCTCTATTGTATTATGACAGACCAGCTAGATCTACTGTCTCTATTGTATTTTGACAGACCAGCTAGATCTACTGTCTCTATTATATTATAACAGACCAGCTAGATCTACTGTGTCTATTATATTATGACAGACCAGCTAGATCTACTGTCTCTTCTGTATTATGACAGACCAGGTCGATATACTGTCTCTATTATATTATGACAGACCAGGTTGATATACTGTCTCTATTAGATTATGACAGACCGGCTAGATCTACTGTCTCTATTATATTATGACAGACCAGCTAAATCTACTGTCTCTATTGTATTATGACAGACAAGCTAGATCTACTGTCTCTATTGTATTATGACAGACCAGCTCGATCTACTGTCTCTTCTGTATTATGACAGACCAGGTCGATATACTGTCTCTATTATATTATGACAGACCAGGTCGATATACTGTCTCTATTATATTATGACAGACCAGGTAGATATACTGTCTCTATTATATTATGACAGACCAGCTAGATCTACTGTCTCTTCTGTATTATGACAGACCAGGTCGATATACTGTCTCTATTATATTATGACAGACCAGGTCGATATACTGTCTCTATTATATTATGACAGACCAGACAGATATACTGTCTCTATTATATTATGACAGACCAGCTAGATCTAGTGTCTCTATTATATTATGACAGACCAACCGACGTTAAGGCTAATCTGAAGATGGTGCTGGCTAAAGCTAAAACTGGCGAGTGTAGAGAGTATAGAGATATTGTTATCCACGTCGGCACCAACGATGTTAGGATGAAACAGTCAGAGATCACCAAGCGCAACATAGCTTTTGCGTGCATATCAGCTAGAAAGATGTCGGCATCGAGTAATTGTCTCTGGCCCTCCCAGTTAGGGGGAGTGATGAGCTCTACAGCAGTCTCACAACTCAATCGCTGGTTGAAAACTGTTTTCTGCCCCTCCCAAAAGATAGAATTTGTAGATAATTGGCCCTCTTTCTGGGACTCACCCACAAACAGGACCAAGCCTGACCTGCTGAGGAGTGACGGACTCCATCCTAGCTGGAGGGGTGCTCTCATCTTATCTGCCAACATAGACAGGGCTCTAACTCCTCTAGCTCCACAATGAAATAGGGTGCAGGCCAGGCAGCAGGCTATTAGCCAGCCTGCCAGCATAGTGGAGTCTGCCACTAGCATAGTCAGTGTAGTCAGCTCAGCTATCACCATTGAGACCGTGTCTGTGCCTCGACCTAGGTTGGGCAAAACTAAACATGGCGGTGTTCGCCTTAGCAATCTCACTAGGATAAAGACCACTCCATTCCTGTCATTACTGAAAGAGATCATGATACCTCACATCTCAAAATAGGGCTACTTAATGTTAGATCCCTTACTTCAAAGGCAATTATAGTCAATGAACTAATCACTGATCATAATCTTGATGTGATTGGCCTGACTGAAACATGGCTTAAGCCTGATGAATTTACTGTGTTAAATGAGGCCTCACCTCCTGGCTACACTAGTGACCATATCCCCGTGCATCCCGCAAAGGCGGAGGTGTTGCTAACATTTACGATAGCAAATTTCAATTTACAAAAAAAAAATGACGTTTCGTCTTTTGAGCTTCTAGTCATGAAATCTATGCAGCCTACTCAATCACTTTTTATAGCTACTGTTTACAGGCCTCCTGGGCCATATACAGCATTTCTCACTGAGTTCCCTGAATTCCTATCAGATCTTGTAGTCATTGCAGATAATATTCTAATCTTTGGTGACTTTAATATTCACATGGAAAAGTCCACAGACCCACTCCAAAAGGCTTTTGGAGCCATCATCGACTCAGTGGGTTTTGTCCAACATGTCTCTGGACCCACTCACTGTCACAGTCATACGCTGGACCTAGTTTTGTCCCATGGAATAAATGTTGTGGATCTTAATGTTTTTCCTCATAATCCTGGACTATCGGACCACCATTTTATTACGTTTGCAATTGCAACAAATAATCTGCTCAGACCCCAACCAAGGAACATCAAAAGTCGTGCTATAAATTCACAGACAACACAAAGATTCCTTGATGCCCTTCCAGACTCCCCTCTGCCTACCCAAGGACGCCAGAGGACAAAAAATCCGTTAACCACCTAACTGAGGATCTCAATTTAACCTTGCGCAATACCCTAGATGCAGTTGCACCCCTAAAAACTAAAAAAATGTCTCATAAGAAACTAGCTCCCTGGTACACAGAAAATCGAGCTCTGAAGCAAGCTTCCAGAAAATTGGAACGGAAATGGCGCCACACCAAACTGGAAGTCTTCCGACTAGCTTGGAAGGACGGTACCGTGCAGTACCGAAGAGCCCTTACTGCTGCTCGATCGTCCTATTTTTCTAACTTAATTGAGGAAAATAAGAACAATCCGAAATTCCTTTTGATACTGTGGCAAAGCTAACTAAAAGCAGCATTCCCAAGAGAGGATGACTTTCACTTTAGCAGTGATAAATTCATGAACTTCTTTGAGGAAAAGATTATGATTATTAGAAAGCAAATTACGGACTCCTCTTTAAACCTGCGTATTCCTCCAAACCTCAGTTGTCCTGAGTCTGCACAACTCTGCCAGGACCTAGGATCAAGAGAGACGCTCAAGTGTTTTAGTACTATATCTCTTGACACAATGATGAAAATAATCATGGCCTCTAAACCTTCAAGCTGTATACTGACCCTATTCCAACTAAACTACTGAAAGAGCTGCTTCCTGTGCTTGGCCCTCCTATGTTGAACATAATAAACGGCTCTCTATCCACTGGATGTGTACCAAACTCACTAAAAGTGGCAGTAATAAAGCCTCTCTTGAAAAAGCCAAACCTTGACCCAGAAAATATAAAAACTATCGGCCTATATCGAATCTTCCATTCCTCTCAAAGATTTTAGAGAAGGCTGTTGCGCAGCAACTCACTGCCTTCCTGAAGACAAACAATGTATACGAAATGCTTCAGTCTGGTTTTAGACCCCATCATAGCACTGAGACGGCACTTGTGAAGGTGGTAAATGACATTTAATGGCATCGGACCGAGGCTCTGCATCTGTCCTCGTGCTCCTAGACCTTAGTGCTGCTTTTGATACCATCGATCACCACATTCTTTGGAGAGATTGGAAACCCAAATTGGTCTACACGGACAAGTTCTGGCCTGGTTTAGATCTTATCTGTCGGAAAGATATCAGTTTGTCTCTGTGAATGGTTTGTCCTCTGACAAATCAACTGTACATTTCGGTGTTCCTCAAGGTTCTGTTTTAGGACCACTATTGTTTTCACTATATATTTTACCTCTTGGGGATGTTATTCGAAAACATAATGTAAACTTTCACTGCTATGCGGATGACACACAGCTGTACATTTCAATGAAACATGGTGAAGCCCCAAAATTGCCTCGCTAGAAGCATGTGTTTCAGACATAAGGAAGTGGATGGCTGCAAACTTTCTACTATTAAACTCGGACAAAACAGAGATGCTTGTTCTAGGTCCCAAGAAACAAAGAGATCTTCTGTTGAATCTGACAATTAATCTTAATGGTTGTACAGTCGCCTCAAATAAAACTGTGAAGGACCTCGGCGTTACTCTGACCCCCTGATCTCTTTGAAGAACATATCAAGACCATTTCGAGGACAGCTTTTTCCATCTACGTAACATTGCAAAAATCAGAAACTTTCTGTCCAAAAATGATGCAGAAAAATTAATCCATGCTTTTGTCACTTCTAGGTTAGACTACTGCAATGCTCTATTTTCCGGCTACCCGGATAAAGCACTAAATAAACTTCAGTTAGTGCTAAATACGGCTGCTAGAATCCTGACTAGAACCAAAAAATTTGATCATATTACTCCAGTGCTAGCCTCTCTACACTGGCTTCCTGTCAAAGCAAGGGCTGATTTCAAGGTTTTACTGCTAACCTACAAAGCATTACATGGGCTTGCTCCTACCTACCTCTCTGATTTGGTCCTGCCGCACATACCTACACACGCACGCTACGGTCACAAGACGCAGGCCTCCTAATTGTCCCTAGAATTTCTAAGCAAAACAGCTGGAGGCAGGGCTTTCTCCATAGAGCTCCATTTTTATGGAACGGTCTGCCTACCCATGTCAGAGACGCAAACTCGGTCTCAACCTTTAAGTCTTTACTGAAGACTCATCTCTTCAGTGGGTCATATGATTGAGTGTAGTCTGGGCCCAGGAGTGGGAAGGTGAACGGAAAGGCTCTGGGAGCAACGAACCGCCCTTGCTGTCTCTGCCTGGCCGGTTCCCCTCTTTCCACTGGGATTCCTCTGCCTCTAACCCTGTTACGGGGCTGAGTCACTGGCTTGCTGGGCTCTCTCGTGCCGTCCCTGGGGGGTGCCACCTGGGTGGGTTGATTCACTGTTGTGGTCGGCCTGTCTGCTGCCCCCCCCTTGGGTTGTACCGTATGAGATCTTTGTGGGCTATACTCGGCCTTGTCTCAGGATGGTAAGTTGGTGGTTGGAGATATCCCTCTAGTGGTGTGGGGGATGTGCTTTGGCAAAGTGGGTGGGGTTATATCCTTCCTGTTTGGCCCTGTCCGGGGTGTCCTCGGATGGGGCCACAGTGTCTCCTGACCCCTCCTGTCTCAGCCTCCAGTATTTATGCTGCAGTAGTTTATGTGTCAGGGGGCTAGGGTCAGTTTGTTATATCTGGAGTACTTCTCCTGTCCTATTCGGTGTCCTGTGTGAATCTAAGTGTGCGTTCTCTAATTCTCTCCTCTCTCTTTCTTTCTCTCTCTCGGAGGACCTGGAGCCCTAGGACCATGTCCCAGGACTACCTGACATGAGGACTCCTTGCTGTCCCCAGTCCACCTGGCCATGCTCCTGCTCCAGTTTCAACTGACCTGAGCCCTAGGACCGTGCCCCAGGACTACCTGACATGAAGGCCTTGCTGTCCCCAGTCCACCTGACTGTGCTGCTGCTCCAGTTTCAACTGTTCTGCCTTATTATTATTCGACCATGCTGGTCATTTATGAACATTTGAACATCTTGGTCATGTTCTGTTATAATCTCTACCCGGCACAGCCAGAAGAGGACTGGCCACCCCACATAGCCCGGTTCCTCTCTAGGTTTCTTCCTAGGTTTTGGCCTTTCTAGGGAGTTTTTCCTAGCCACCGTGCTTTTACACCTGCATTGTTTGCTGTTTGGGGTTTTAGGCTGGGTTTCTGTACAGCACTTTGAGATATCAGCTGATGTACGAAGGGCTATATAAATAAATTTGATTTGATTTGATTTGATCTACTGTCTCTATTATATTTTGACAGACCAGGTCGATCTACTGTCCCTATTATACTATGACAGAACAGCTAGATCTACTGTCTCTATTGTATTATGACAGACCAGCTAGATCTACTGTCTCTATTATATTATGACAGACCAGCTAAATCTACTGTCTCTATTATGGTATGACAGAGCAGCTAAATCTACTGTCTCTATTGTATTATGACAGACCAGCTAGATCTACTGTCTCTATTGTATTATCACAGACCAGCTAGATCTACTGTCTCTATTATATTTTGACAGACCAGGTAGATCTACTGTCTCTATTATATTATGACAGACCAGCTAGATCTACTGTCTCTATTATATTATGACAGACCAGCTAGATCTACTGTCTCTATTATATTTTGACAGACCAGCTAGATCTACTGTCTCTATTATATTATGACAGAGCAGCTAAATCTACTGTCTCTATGTCTCTATTATGGTATGACAGAGCAGCTAAATCTACTGTCTCTATGTCTCTATTATGGTATGACAGAGCAGCTAAATCTACTGTCTCTATTGTATTATGACAGACCAGCTAGATCTACTGTCTCTATTGTATTATGACAGACCAGCTAGATCTACTGTCTCTATTATATAATAACAGACCAGCTAGATATACTGTCTCTTCTGTATTATGACAGACCAGGTCGATATACTGTCTCTATTATATTAAGACAGACCAGCTAGATCTAGTGTCTCTATTATATTATGACAGACCAACTAAATCTACTGTCTCTATTATATTTTGACAGACCAGGTAGATCTACTGTCTCTATTATATTATGACAGACCAGCTAGATCTACTGTCTCTATTATATTTTGACAGACCAGGTAGATCTACTGTCCCTATTATACTATGACAGACCAGCTAGATATACTGTCTCTATTATATTATGACAGACCAGGTAGATATACTGTCTCTATTATATTATGACAGACCAGCTAGATCTACTGTCTCTTCTGTATTATGACAGACCAGGTCGATATACTGTCTCTATTATATTATGACAGACCAGGTCGATATACTGTCTCTATTATATTATGACAGACCAGGTAGATATACTGTCTCTATTATATTATGACAGACCAGCTAGATCTAGCGTCTCTATTATATTATGACAGACCAGGTAGATATACTGTCTCTATTATATTATGACAGACCAGCTAGATCTAGCGTCTCTATTATATTATGACAGACCAACTAAATCTACTGTCTCTATTATATTTTGACAGACCAGGTCGATCTACTGTCTCTATTATATTATGACAGACCAGCTAGATCTACTGTCTCTATTATATTTTGAAAGACCAGCTAGATCTACTGTCTCTATTATATTATGACAGACCAGCTAAATCTACTGTCTCTATGTCTCTATGATATGACAGAGCAGCTAAATCTACTGTCTCTATTGTATTATGACAGACCAGCTAAATCTACTGTCTCTATGTCTCTATTATGGTATGACAGAGCAGCTAAATCTACTGTCTCTATTGTATTATGACAGACCAGCTAGATCTACTGTCTCTATTGTATTATCACAGACCAGCTAGATCTACTGTCTCTATTATATTTTGACAGACCAGGTAGATCTACTGTCTCTATTATATTATGACAGACCAGCTAGATCTACTGTCTCTTCTGTATTATGACAGACCAGGTCGATATACTGTCTCTATTATATTATGACAGACCAGGTCGATATACTGTCTCTATTATATTATGACAGACCAGATAGATATACTGTCTCTATTATATTATGACAGACCAGCTAGATCTAGTGTCTCTATTATATTATGACAGACCAACTAAATCTACTGTCTCTATTATATTTTGACAGACCAGGTCGATCTACTGTCTCTATTATATTATGACAGACCAGCTAGATCTACTGTCTCTATTATATTTTGACAGACCAGGTAGATCTACTGTCCCTATTATACTATGACAGAACAGCTAGATCTACTGTCTCTATTATATTATGACAGACCAGCTAGATCTACTGTCTCTATTATATTATGACAGACCAGCTAAATCTACTGTCTCTATGTCTCTATTATGGTATGATAGAGCAGCTAAATCTACTGTCTCTATGTCTCTATTATGGTATGACAGACCAGCTAGATCTACTGTCTCTATTGTATTATGACAGACCAGCTAGATCTACTGTCTCTATTATATTATAACAGACCAGCTAGATATACTGTCTCTTCTGTATTATGACAGACCAGGTCGATATACTGTCTCTATTATATTATGACAGACCAGGTCGATATACTGTCTCTATTATATTATGACAGACCAGGTAGATATACTGTCTCTATTATATTATGACAGACCAGCTAGATCTAGTGTCTCTATTATATTATGACAGACCAACTAAATATACTGTCTCTATTATATTTTGACAGACCAGGTAGATCTACTGTCTCTATTATATTATGACAGACCAGCTAGATCTACTGTCTCTATTATATTTTGACAGACCAGGTAGATCTACTGTCCCTATTATACTATGACAGACCAGCTAGATCTACTGTCTCTATTGTATTATGACAGACCAGCTAGATCTACTGTCTCTTCTGTATTATGACAGACCAGGTCGATATACTGTCTCTATTATATTATGACAGACCAGGTCGATATACTGTCTCTATTATATTATGACAGACCAGGTAGATATACTGTCTCTATTATATTATGACAGACCAGCTAGATCTACTGTCTCTTCTGTATTATGACAGACCAGGTCGATATACTGTCTCTATTATATTATGACAGACCAGGTCGATATACTGTCTCTATTATATTATGACAGACCAGGTAGATATACTGTCTCTATTATATTATGACAGACCAGCTAGATCTAGCGTCTCTATTATATTATGACAGACCAACTAAATCTACTGTCTCTATTATATTTTGACAGACCAGGTCGATCTACTGTCTCTATTATATTATGACAGACCAGCTAGATCTACTGTCTCTATTATATTTTGACAGACCAGGTAGATCTACTGTCCCTATTATACTATGACAGAACAGCTAGATCTACTGTCTCTATTATATTATGACAGACCAGCTAGATCTACTGTCTCTATTATATTATGACAGACCAGCTAAATCTACTGTCTCTATGTCTCTATTATGGTATGACAGAGCAGCTAAATCTACTGTCTCTATTGTATTATGACAGACCAGCTAGATCTACTGTCTCTATTATATTATGACAGACCAGCTAGATCTACTGTCTCTATTATAAAATGACAGACCAGGTAGATATACTGTCTCTATTATATTATGACAGACCAGCTAAATCTACTGTCTCTATGTCTCTATTATGGTATGACAGAGCAGCTAAATCTACTGTCTCTATGTCTCTATTATGGTATGACAGAGCAGCTAAATCTACTGTCTCTATTGTATTATGACAGACCAGCTAAATCTACTGTCTCTATTGTATTATGACAGACCAACTAGATCTACTGTCTCTATTATATTATAACAGACCAGCTAGATCTACTGTCTCTTCTGTATTATGACAGACCAGGTCGATATACTGTCTCTATTATAAAATGACAGACCAGGTAGATATACTGTCTCTATTATATTATGACAGACCAGCTAAATCTACTGTCTCTATTGTATTATGACAGACCAGCTAGATCTACTGTCTCTTCTGTATTATGACAGACCAGGTCGATATACTGTCTCTATTATATTATGACAGACCAGGTCGATATACTGTCTCTATTATATTATGACAGACCAGGTAGATATACCGTCTCTATTATATTATGACAGACCAGCTAGATCTACTGTCTCTATTGTATTATCACAGACCAGCTAGATCTACTGTCTCTATTATATTTTGACAGACCAGGTAGATCTACTGTCTCTATTATATTATGACAGACCAGCTAGATCTACTGTCTCTATTATAATATGACAGACCGGCTAGATCTACTGTCTCTATTATATTATGACAGACCAGCTAGATCTATTGTCTCAATTATAATATGACATTATGACAGACCAGCTAGATCTACTGTCCCTATTATACTATGACAGACCAGCTAGATCTACTGTCTCTATTATATTATGACAGACCAGCTAAATCTACTGTCTCTCTGTCTCTATTATGGTATGACAGAGCAGCTAAATCTACTGTCTCTATGTCTCTATTATGGTATGACAGAGCAACTAAATCTACTGTCTCTATTGTATTATGACAGACCAGCTAGATCTACTGTCTCTATTGTATTATGACAGACCAGCTAGATCTACTGTCTCTATTATATTATAACAGACCAGCTAGATCTACTGTGTCTATTATATTATGACAGACCAGCTAGATCTACTGTCTCTTCTGTATTATGACAGACCAGGTCGATATACTGTCTCTATTATATTATGACAGACCAGGTCGATATTTTGTCTATATTATATTATGACAGACCAGGTAGATATACTGTCTCTATTATATTATGACAGACCAGCTAGATCTAGTGTCTCTATTATATTATGACAGACCAACTAAATCTACTGTCTCTATTATATTTTGACAGACCAGGTAGATCTACTGTCTCTATTATATTATGACAGACCAGCTAGATCTACTGTCTCTATTATATTTTGACAGACCAGGTAGATCTACTGTCCCTATTATACTATGACAGACCAGCTAGATCTACTGTCTCTATTATATTATGACAGACCAGCTAGATCTACTGTCTCTATTATATTATGACAGACCAGATAGATCTACTGTCTCTATTATAAAATGACAGACCAGGTAGATATACTGTCTCTATTATATTATGACAGACCAGCTAGATCTACTGTCTCTATTATATTATGACAGACCAGCGAGATCTACTGTCTCTATTATATTATGACAGACCAGCTAAATCTACTGTCTCTATTGTATTATGACAGACCAGCTAGATCTACTGTCTCTATTGTATTATGACAGACCAGCTAGATCTACTGTCTCTTCTGTATTATGACAGACCAGGTCGATATACTGTCTCTATTATATTATGACAGACCAGGTCAATATACTGTCTCTATTATATTATGACAGACCAGGTAGATATACTGTCTCTATTATATTATGACAGACCAGCTAGATCTACTGTCTCTTCTGTATTATGACAGACCAGGTCGATATACTGTCTCTATTATATTATGACAGACCAGGTCGATATACTGTCTCTATTATATTATGACAGACGAGGTAGATATACTGTCTCTATTATATTATGACAGACCAGCTAGATCTACTGTCTCTATTGTATTATCACAGACCAGCTAGATCTACTGTCTCTATGTCTCTATTATGGTATGACAGAGCAGCTAAATCTACTGTCAATATTGTATTATGACAGACCAGCTAGATATACTGTCTCTATTGTATTATCACAGACCAGCTAGATCTACTGTCTCTATTATATTTTGACAGACCAGGTAGATCTACTGTCTCTATTATATTATGACAGACCAGCTAGATCTACTGTCTCTATTATATTTTGACAGACCAGGTAGATCTACTGTCCCTATTATACTATGACAGACCAGCTAGATCTACTGTCTCTATTATATTATGACAGATCAGCTAGATCTATTGTCTCTATTATAATATGACATTATGACAGACCAGCTAGATCTACTGTCTCTATTGTATTATGACAGACCAGCTTGATCTACTATCTCTATTATATTATGACAGACCAGCTAGATCTAGTGTCTCTATTATATTATGACAGACCAACTAAATCTACTGTCTCTATTATATTTTGACAGACCAGGTAGATCTACTGTCTCTATTATATTATGAAAGACCAGCCAGATATACTGTCTATTTTATTATGACAGACCAGCTAGATCTACTGTCTCTACTATATTATGAGAGACCAGGTAGATATACCGACTCCATTATAAAATGACAGACCAGCTAGATCTATTCTCGCTATTGTATTATGACAGACCAGCTAGATCAATTGTCTCTATTATAATATGACAGACCAGCTAGATCTACTGTCTCTATTATAATATGACAGACCGGCTAGATCTACTGTCTCTATTATATTATGACAGACCAGCTAGATCTATTGTCTCAATTATAATATGACATTATGACAGACCAGCTAGATCTACTGTCCCTATTATACTATGACAGACCAGCTAGATCTACTGTCCCTATTATACTATGACAGACCAGCTAGATCTACTGTCCCTATTATACTATGACAGACCAGCTAGATCTACTGTCTCTATTATATTATGACAGACCAGCTAGATCTACTGTCTCTATTATAAAATGACAGACCAGGTAGATCTACTGTCTCTATTATATTATGAGAGACCAGGTAGATATACAGACTCCATTATAAAATGACAGACCAGATCTATTCTCGCTATTGTATTATTACAGACCAGCTAGATAAATTGTCTCTATTATAATATGACAGACCAGCTATATCTACTGTGTCTATTATAATATGACAGACCAGCTAGATCTACTGTCTCTATTATATTATGACAGACCAGCTAGATCTATTGTCTCTATTATAATATGACATTATGACAGACCAGCTAGATCTACTGTTTCTATTGTATTATGACAGACCAGCTAGATCTACTATCTCTATTATATTATGACAGACCAGCTAGATCTAGTGTCTCTATTATATTATGACAGACCAACTAAATTTACTGTCTCTATTATATTTTGACAGACCAGGTAGATCTACTGTCTCTATTATATTATGACAGACCAGCTAGATCTACTGTCTCTATTATATTTTGACAGACCAGGTAGATCTACTGTCCCTATTATACTATGACAGACCAGCTAGATCTACTGTCTCTATTATATTATGACAGACCAGCTAGATCTACTGTCTCTATTATATTATGACAGACCAGCTAGATCTACTGTCTCTATTATAAAATGACAGACCAGGTAGATCTACTGTCCCTATTATACTATGACAGACCAGCTAGATCTACTGTCTCTATTATATTATGACAGACCAGCTAGATCTACTGTCTCTATTATATTATGACAGACCAGCTAGATCTACTGTCTCTATTATAAAATGACAGACCAGGTAGATATACTGTCTCTATTATATTATGACAGACCAGCTAAATCTACTGTCTCTATGTTCTATTATGCTATGACAGACCAGCTAAATCTACTGTCTCTATTGTATTATGACAGACCAGCTAGATCTACTGTCTCTATTATATTATGACAGACCAGCTAGATCTACTGTCTCTATTATATTTTGACAGACCAGGTAGATCTACTGTCCCTATTATAAAATGACAGACCAGGTAGATATACTGTCTCTATTATATTATGACAGACCAGCTAAATCTACTGTCTCTATGTCTCTATTATGGTATGACAGACCAGCTAAATCTACTGTCTCTATTGTATTATGACAGACCAGCTAGATCTACTGTCTCTATTGTATTATGACAGACCAGCTAGATCTACTGTCTCTATTATATTATGAGAGACCAGGTAGATATACCGACTCCATTATAAAATGACAGACCAGCTAGATCTATTCTCGCTATTGTATTATGACAGACCAGCTAGATAAATTGTCTCTATTATAATATGACAGACCAGCTATATCTACTGTCTCTATTATAATATGACAGACCAGCTAGATCTACTGTCTCTATTGTATTATGACAGACCAGCTAGATCTACTATCTCTATTATATTATGACAGACCAACTAAATCTACTGTCTCTATTATATTTTGACAGACCAGCTAGATCTAGTGTCTCTATTATATTATGACAGACCAACTAAATCTACTGTCTCTATTATATTTTGACAGACCAGCTAGATCTAGTGTCTCTATTATATTATGACAGACCAACTAAATCTACTGTCTCTATTATATTTTGACAGACCAGCTAGATCTAGTGTCTCTATTATATTATGACAGACCAACTAAATCTACTGTCTCTATTATATTTTGACAGACCAGGTAGATCTACTGTCTCTATTATATTATGACAGACCAGCTAGATCTACTGTCTCTATTATATTTTGACAGACCAGGTAGATCTACTGTCCCTATTATACTATGACAGACCAGCTAGATCTACTGTCTCTATTATATTATGACAGACCAGCTAGATCTACTGTCTCTATTATATTATGACAGACCAGCTAGATCTACTGTCTCTATTATAAAATGACAGACCAGGTAGATCTACTGTCCCTATTATACTATGACAGACCAGCTAGATCTACTGTCTCTATTATATTATGACAGACCAGCTAGATCTACTGTCTCTATTATAAAATGACAGACCAGGTAGATATACTGTATCTATAATATTATGAAAGACCAGCTAAATCTACTGTCTCTATGTCTCTATTATGCTATGACAGACCAGCTAAATCTACTGTCTCTATTGTATTATGACAGACCAGCTAGATCTACTGTCTCTATTATATTATGACAGACCAGCTAGATCTACTGTCTCTATTATATTTTGACAGACCAGGTAGATCTACTGTCCCTATTATAAAATGACAGACCAGGTAGATATACTGTCTCTATTATATTATGACAGACCAGCTAAATCTACTGTCTCTATGTCTCTATTATGGTATGACAGACCAGCTAAATCTACTGTCTCTATTGTATTATGACAGACCAGCTAGATCTACTGTCTCTATTGTATTATGACAGACCAGCTAGATCTACTGTCTCTATTATATTATGAGAGACCAGGTAGATATACCGACTCCATTATAAAATGACAGACCAGCTAGATCTATTCTCGCTATTGTATTATGACAGACCAGCTAGATAAATTGTCTCTATTATAATATGACAGACCAGCTAGATCTACTGTCTCTATTATATTATGACAGACCAGCTAGATCTACTGTCTCTATTATATTTTGACAGACCAGGTAGATCTACTGTCCCTATTATAAAATGACAGACCAGGTAGATATACTGTCTCTATTATATTATGACAGACCAGCTAAATCTACTGTCTCTATGTCTCTATTATGGTATGACAGACCAGCTAAATCTACTGTCTCTATTGTATTATGACAGACCAGCTAGATCTACTGTCTCTATTGTATTATGACAGACCAGCTAGATCTACTGTCTCTATTATATTATGAGAGACCAGGTAGATATACCGACTCCATTATAAAATGACAGACCAGCTAGATCTATTCTCGCTATTGTATTATGACAGACCAGCTAGATAAATTGTCTCTATTATAATATGACAGACCAGCTATATCTACTGTCTCTATTATAATATGACAGACCAGCTAGATCTACTGTCTCTATTGTATTATGACAGACCAGCTAGATCTACTATCTCTATTATATTATGACAGACCAACTAAATCTACTGTCTCTATTATATTTTGACAGACCAGCTAGATCTAGTGTCTCTATTATATTATGACAGACCAACTAAATCTACTGTCTCTATTATATTTTGACAGACCAGCTAGATCTAGTGTCTCTATTATATTATGACAGACCAACTAAATCTACTGTCTCTATTATATTTTGACAGACCAGCTAGATCTAGTGTCTCTATTATATTATGACAGACCAACTAAATCTACTGTCTCTATTATATTTTGACAGACCAGGTAGATCTACTGTCTCTATTATATGATGAAAGACCAGCTAAATCTACTGTCTCTATGTCTCTATTATGCTATGACAGACCAGCTAAATCTACTGTCTCTATTGTATTATGACAGACCAGCTAGATCTACTGTCTCTATTATATTAGGACAGACCAGCTAGATCTACTGTCTCTATTATATTATGACAGACCAGCTAGATCTACTGTCTCTATTATATTATGACAGACCGGCTAAATCTACTGTCTCTATTATATTATGAGAGAACAGGTAGACATACAGACTCCATTATAAAATGACAGACCAGCGAGATCTATTCTCGCTATTGTATTATGACAGACCAGCTAGATAAATTGTCTCTATTATAATATGACAGACCAGCTATATCTACTGTCTCTATTATTTTATGACAGACCAGCTAGATCTACTGTCTCTATTGTATTTTGACAGACCAGCTAGATCTAGTGTCTCTATTATATTATGACAGACCAACTAAATCTACTGTCTCTATTATATTTTGACAGACCAGCTAGATCTAGTGTCTCTATTATATTATGACAGACCAACTAAATCTACTGTCTCTATTATATTATGAGAGAACAGGTAGACATACAGACTCCATTATAAAATGACAGACCAGCTAGATCTATTCTCGCTATTGTATTATGACAGACCAGCTAGATCAATTGTCTCTATTATAATATGACAGACCAGCTAGATCTACTGTCTCTATTATAATATGACAGACCGGCTAGATCTACTGTCTCTATTATATTATGACAGACCAGCTAGATCTATTGTCTCAATTATAATATGACATTATGACAGACCAGCTAGATCTACTGTCCCTATTATACTATGACAGACCAGCTAGATCTACTGTCCCTATTATACTATGACAGACCAGCTAGATCTACTGTCCCTATTATATTATGAGAGACCAGGTAGATATACAGACTCCATTATAAAATGACAGACCAGATCTATTCTCGCTATTGTATTATGACAGACCAGCTAGATAAATTGTCTCTATTATAAAATGACAGACCAGGTAGATCTACTGTCTCTATTATATTATGAGAGACCAGGTAGATATACAGACTCCATTATAAAATGACAGACCAGATCTATTCTCGCTATTGTATTATGACAGACCAGCTAGATAAATTGTCTCTATTATAATATGACAGACCAGCTAGATCTACTGTCTCTATTATATTATGACAGACCAGCTAGATCTATTGTCTCTATTATAATATGACATTATGACAGAGCAGCTAGATCTACTATCTCTATTATATTATGACAGACCAGCTAGATCTAGTGTCTCTATTATATTATGACAGACCAACTAAATCTACTGTCTCTATTATATTTTGACAGACCAGGTAGATCTACTGTCTCTATTATATTATGACAGACCAGCTAGATCTACTGTCTCTATTATATTTTGACAGACCAGGTAGATCTACTGTCCCTATTATACTATGACAGACCAGCTAGATCTACTGTCTCTATTATATTATGACAGACCAGCTAGATCTACTGTCTCTATTATATTATGACAGACCAGCTAGATCTACTGTCTCTATTATAAAATGACAGACCAGGTAGATATACTGTAACTATAATATTATGTAAGACCAGCTAAATCTACTGTCTCTATGTCTCTATTATGCTATGACAGACCAGCTAAATCTACTGTCTCTATTGTATTATGACAGACCAGCTAGATCTACTGTCTCTATTATATTATGACAGACCAGCTAGATCTACTGTCTCTATTATATTTTGACAGACCAGGTAGATCTACTGTCCCTATTATAAAAATGACAGACCAGGTAGATATACTGTCTCTATCATATTATGACAGACCAGCTAAATCTACTGTCTCTATGTCTCTATTATGGTATGACAGACCAGCTAAATCTACTGTCTCTATTGTATTATGACAGACCAGCTAGATCTACTGTCTCTATTGTATTATGACAGACCAGCTAGATCTACTGTCTCTATTATATTATGAGAGACCAGGTAGATATACCGACTCTATTATAAAATGACAGACCAGCGAGATCTATTCTCGCTATTGTATTATGACAGACCAGCTAGATAAATTGTCTCTATTATAATATGACAGACCAGCTATATCTACTGTCTCTATTATTTTATGACAGACCAGCTAGATCTACTGTCTCTATTATATTTTGACAGACCAGCTAGATCTACTGTCTCTATTATATTATGACAGACCAGCTAGATCTACTGTCTCTATTATATTTTTTGACAGACCAGGTAGATCTACTGTCTCTATTGTATTATGACAGACCCACTAGATCTACTGTCTCTATTATATTTTGACAGACCAGCTAGATCTACTGCCTCTATTATATTATGACAGACCAACTAAATCTACTTTCTCTATTATATTATGACAGACCAACTAAATCTACTGTCTCTATTATATTATGACAGACCAACTAAATCTACTGTCTCTATTATATTATGACAGACCAACTAAATCTACTGTCTCTATTATATTTTGACAGACCAGGTAGATCTACTGTCTCTATTATATTATGACAGACCAGCTAGATCTACTGTCTCTATGTCTCTATTATATTATGACAGACCAGCTAAATCTACTGTCTCTATTGTATTATGACAGACCAGCTAGATCTACTGTCTCTATTATAATATGACAGACCAGCTAGATCTACTGTCTCTATTGTATTATGACAGACCAGCTAGATCTACTATCTCTATTATATTATGACAGACCAACTAAATCTACTGTCTCTATTATATTTTGACAGACCAGCTAGATCTAGTGTCTCTATTATATTATGACAGACCAACTAAATCTACTGTCTCTATTATATTTTGACAGACCAGCTAGATCTAGTGTCTCTATTATATTATGACAGACCAACTAAATCTACTGTCTCTATTATATTTTGACAGACCAGCTAGATCTAGTGTCTCTATTATATTATGACAGACCAGCTAGATCTACTGTCTCTATTATATTATGACAGACCAGCTAGATCTACTGTCCCTATTATATTATGAGAGACCAGGTAGATATACAGACTCCATTATAAAATGACAGACCAGATCTATTCTCGCTATTGTATTATGACAGACCAGCTAGATAAATTGTCTCTATTATAAAATGACAGACCAGGTAGATCTACTGTCTCTATTATATGATGAAAGACCAGCTAAATCTACTGTCTCTATGTCTCTATTATGCTATGACAGACCAGCTAAATCTACTATGTCTCTATTGTATTATGACAGACCAGCTAGATCTACTGTCTCTATTATATTAGGACAGACCAGCTAGATCTACTGTCTCTATTATATTATGACAGAGCAGCTAGATCTACTGTCTCTATTATATTATGACAGACCGGCTAGATCTACTGTCTCTATTATATTATGAGAGAACAGGTAGACATACAGACTCCATTATAAAATGACAGACCAGCTAGATCTATTCTCGCTATTGTATTATGACAGACCAGCTAGATCAATTGTCTCTATTATAATATGACAGACCAGCTAGATCTACTGTCTCTATTATAATATGACAGACCGGCTAGATCTACTGTCTCTATTATAGTATGACAGACCAGCTAGATCTATTGTCTCAATTATAATATGACATTATGACAGACCAGCTAGATCTACTGTCCCTATTATACTATGACAGACCAGCTAGATCTACTGTCCCTATTATACTATGACAGACCAGGTAGATCTACTGTCTCTATTATATTATGAGAGACCAGGTAGATATACAGACTCCATTATAAAATGACAGACCAGATCTATTCTCGCTATTGTATTATGACAGACCAGCTAGATAAATTGTCTCTATTATAAAATGACAGACCAGGTAGATCTACTGTCTCTATTATATTATGAGAGACCAGGTAGATATACAGACTCCATTATAAAATGACAGACCAGATCTATTCTCGCTATTGTATTATGACAGACCAGCTAGATAAATTGTCTCTATTATAATATGACAGACCAGCTAGATCTACTGTCTCTATTATATTATGACAGACCAGCTAGATCTATTGTCTCTATTATAATATGACATTATGACAGACCAGCTAGATCTACTGTTTCTATTGTATTATGACAGACCAGCTAGATCTACTATCTCTATTATATTATGACAGACCAGCTAGATCTAGTGTCTCTATTATATTATGACAGACCAACTAAATCTACTGTCTCTATTATATGTTGACAGACCAGGTAGATCTACTGTCTCTATTATATTATGACAGACCAGCTAGATCTACTGTCTCTATTATATTTTGACAGACCAGGTAGATCTACTGTCCCTATTATACTATGACAGACCAGCTAGATCTACTGTCTCTATTATATTATGACAGACCAGCTAGATCTACTGTCTCTATTATATTATGACAGACCAGCTAGATCTACTGTCTCTATTATAAAATGACAGACCAGGTAGATATACTGTATCTATAATATTATGAAAGACCAGCTAAATCTACTGTCTCTATGTCTCTATTATGCTATGACAGACCAGCTAAATCTACTGTCTCTATTGTATTATGACAGACCAGCTAGATCTACTGTCTCTATTATATTATGACAGACCAGCTAGATCTACTGTCTCTATTATATTTTGACAGACCAGGTAGATCTACTGTCCCTATTATAAAATGACAGACCAGGTAGATATACTGTCTCTATTATATTATGACAGACCAGCTAAATCTACTTTCTCTATGTCTCTATTATGGTATGACAGACCAGCTAAATCTACTGTCTCTATTGTATTATTATGACAGACCAGCTAGATCTACTGTCTCTATTGTATTATGACAGACCAGCTAGATCTACTGTCTCTGTTATATTGTGAGAGACCAGGTAGATATACTGTCTCCATTATAAAATGACAGACCAGCTAGATCTATTCTCGCTATTGTATTATGACAGACCAGCTAGATAAATTGTCTCTATTATAATATGACAGACCAGCTAATATCTACTGTCTCTATTATCATATGACAGACCAGCTAGATCTACTGTCTCTATTGTATTATGACAGACCAGCTAGATCTACTGTCTCTATTATATTATGACAGACCAACTAAAGCTACTGTCTCTATTATATTTTGACATACCAGCTAGATCTAGTGTCTCTATTATATTATGACAGACCAACTAAATCTACTGTCTCTATTATATTTTGACAGACCAGCTAGATCTAGTGTCTCTATTATATTATGACAGACCAACTAAATCTACTGTCTCTATTATATTTTGACAGACCAGCTAGATCTAGTGTCTCTATTATATTATGACAGACCAGGTAAATCTACTGTCTCTATTATATTTTGACAGACCAGGTAGATCTACTGTCTCTATTATATTATGAAAGACCAGCTAAATCTACTGTCTCTATGTCTCTATTATGCTATGACAGACCAGCTAGATCTACTGTCTCTATTGTATTATGACAGACAGCTAGATCTACTGTCTCTATTATATTAGGACAGACCAGCTAGATCTACTGTCTCTATTATATTATGACAGACCAGCTAGATCTACTGTCTCTATTATATTATGACAGACCGGCTAGATCTACTGTCTCTATTATATTATGAGAGAACAGGTAGACATACAGACTCCATTATAAAATGACAGACCAGCTAGATCTATTCTCGCTATTGTATTATGACAGACCAGCTAGATCAATTGTCTCTATTATAATATGACAGACCAGCTAGATCTACTGTCTCTATTATAATATGACAGACCGGCTAGATCTACTGTCTCTATTATATTATGACAGACCAGCTAGATCTATTGTCTCAATTATAATATGACATTATGACAGACCAGCTAGATCTACTGTCCCTATTATACTATGACAGACCAGCTAGATCTACTGTCCCTATTATACTATGACAGACCAGCTAGATCTACTGTCTCTATTATATTATGAGAGACCAGGTAGATATACAGACTCCATTATAAAATGACAGACCAGATCTATTCTCGCTATTGTATTATGACAGACCAGCTAGATAAATTGTCTCTATTATAATATGACAGACCAGCTAGATCTACTGTCTCTATTATATTATGACAGACCAGCTAGATCTATTGTCTCTATTGTATTATGACAGACCAGCTAGATCTACTGTTTCTATTGTATTATGACAGACCAGCTAGATCTACTATCTCTATTATATTATGACAGACCAGCTAGATCTAGTGTCTCTATTATATTATGACAGACCAACTAAATCTACTGTCTCTATTATATTTTGACAGACCAGGTAGATCTACTGTCTCTATTATATTATGACAGACCAGCTAGATCTACTGTCTCTATTATATTTTGACAGACCAGGTAGATCTACTGTCCCTATTATACTATGACAGACCAGCTAGATCTAATGTCTCTATTATATTATGACAGACCAGCTAGATCTACTGTCTCTATTATATTATGACAGACCAGCTAGATCTACTGTCTCTATTATAAAATGACAGACCAGGTAGATATACTGTATCTATAATATTATGAAAGACCAGCTAAATCTACTGTCTCTATGTCTCTATTATGCTATGACAGACCAGCTAAATCTACTGTCTCTATTGTATTATGACACACCAGCTAGATCTACTGTCTCTATTATATTATGACAGACCAGCTAGATCTACTGTCTCTATTATATTTTGACAGACCAGGTAGATCTACTGTCCCTATTATAAATGACAGACCAGGTAGATATACTGTCTCTATTATATTATGACAGACCAGCTAAATCTACTGTCTCTATGTCTCTATTATGGTATGACAGACCAGCTAAATCTACTGTCTCTATTGTATTATGACAGACCAGCTAGATCAGGGGTGTCAAAGTCAAATGGACGGAGGGCCAAATAAAAATTTAGCTACAAGCCGAGGGCCGGACTGTTCGAATGTTCATTGAATTTTTTTAAATGACGCATATAGTCTAGTGAACCTAATTGAACCTACTGAAAACCTAACAAATATATTCCAATATGATCAGTTAAATAAAGCAATATTTTCTATGGCTCTGTCAGTAATCTTTAATTTTCAACAGACACAAAAGACAAATTTCCTTTATATAAAAATCCCCATAACATGAACATTAAATGAAAGAAACCGGTATTCAAGGCACCATCAGTAGCCTATATTTTCTATTTTAGCAAAAGTGGGCTAAATTTACTTCAAAGAAAAAACACTATAATAGCAATTTTCTATCATCCACTCAACTGAAATATTTTAAAATATAATTGGATTGAAATACAATAAAATAAAGTGCAAAAATCTATTAATCAAAACAACACTTTGTTTAAGGAGAAGTAACATGCAGTGAAAACAAATATTAAACTTTAACTTTTAAACTTGAACTGAGTAAAACTCTAAATATGTGATTGCACAGTAATGTTCACTTGTTTGAGGTTGAGGGTGATACTTGGTGGTGTCCCATCTTTTCCACAAGTTCATCAATGACCGGGGTAAGGCTCTGAGCTGAGGGAAATCCTCAGAATTGAGTGGAGGTGTTCAGCAGTAAGTCGACTTCTGTGTGATGTTTTGTTCAAGTTCATCAAAGAAAACAGTTGTTCACATAGGTATGTGCTGCCAAACATAGACAACGTTTGAGCAGCCTGGATGCGCAGCTGGGGCATTGTGTCGGGGAGGAACGGGCGAACTCCGCAGCACCCACTGCCGCATATTTTGCCCTCAGTGCATCATTGCATTGGAGGTCAATCAACTCCATTTGGAGGTTTGGTGGTGAGCTTTCACGTCAACAGCAAATGGGTTACCGAGCAGTTCCAACCTGCTTTTGTGCTTCAAAGTCAGCAAATCGGCGTCGAAAGTCAGCGGCAAGCATACCTATTTTATCAGCCAACTGTGCGCTCGGGGAACGCACTGGTAGAGAGCTTCTCTTTCATGGTCTGGCAGCTGGGAAAGTGGCTCAAATTTTCTTTGCATCTGCGTCTCCCACAGAGTCAGTTTGGTTTAAATGCCTTCACTGTACTGTACATATCAGAGATGACACGATCCCGACCCTGCAGCTGCAAGTTCATTGCATTCAGATGACTCGTAATGTCACACAGAAAAGCCATTTCACACAGAAACATTTCGTCTCGGAGTTGTGTTGTGTCTTTCCCTTTGCTGTCCAAGAACAGACAAATCTCCTCACGAAGTCTCGAAACATCTTTGAAGCACCTTTCCTGGCTTATATCGCACCTCTGTGTGATAAGGCAAATCACCATGCTCGTTTCTAACTCCGACAGAAATGCCTTGAACTGGCGGTGATTCAAACCTTTGGCTCTGATAAAGTTAACTGTGCGCGTGATGATGCTCATTACATGCTCCATTTTCAAGGCTTTACCGCACAACGCTTCCTGGTGTATGATACAATGATAAGCTGTCAGCTCACCTGTCGCGTTTTCCTCTTGCATCAGACCCCGTATCTTCGCCACCAGTCCGCTCCTGTGTCCACACATCGCAGGTGCTCCGTCGGTTATGTCAAACCACGAGTTTTTCCCAAGGCAGCTCCATCTCATTTACACATCTTGACACCTCTTCATACAAATCATGCCCCGTAGTTGTGCCATGCATAGGACGTAAAGCCAAAAACTCCTCTGTCACGCTTAGGCTGGAGTCCACTCCGCGGATGAAAATTGACAACTGGGCAATGTCAGAAATGTCGGTGCTCTCATCCACAGCCAAGGAATATGCAATGAAATCTTTTCCCTTTTTCACAAGCTGCTCTTTTAGATTGATGGACAACTGGTCTATCTACTCTCGGCAATGGTGTTTCTGCTCAGACTCACATTTAAAAAGAGTTGCCTTTTTTCTGGGCAAACTTCGTCACAAACTTTAATCATGCAGTTTTTGATGAAATCCTCCGTAAATGGCCGGGCTGATTTAGCGATCTCTTCTGCCAAAATAAAACTGGCCTTGACAGCAGCCTGGCCTTGTGATTTGGCTTTTTGAACAGAGCCTGTCGAGATTTGAGGCCTCGTTTTAATTCCTCTGCCTTTTGTAGCCTTTGTTCCATGTCCATATTCTTGTTTTTGTCCGCGTGTTTCGTTTCATAATGTCGTCTCAGATTATACTCTTTCAGTACCGCCACACTTTCTCCACACAGAAGACACACAGGTTTTCCAGCTACCTCCGTGAACAAATACTCCGACTCCCACCTTGTTTGAAACCCCGGTTCTCAGTGTCCACCTTCCGTTTTGCCATTTTTGATGGGTATCTGAAAGTTAATTTTACTGTGATGCTGACAACTGCTGTGCCAATAAATATTGAAATGAAGCAGCCTACTGCTCGGTGCGTCACCGTTGCATTGTGGGAAATGTAGTATTGGTGCGTGTAAAAGATCTGCGGGCTGTCGGCTTGCTGCGGTCTGCGGGCCGGTTCTAATAATAAATCAAGATCATCCCAGGGGCCGTAAAAAACCTTCTCGCGGGCCGGATGTGGCCCGCGGGCCTTGACTCTGACATATGTGAGCTAGATCTACTGTCTCTATTGTATTATGACAGACCAGCTAGATCTACTGTCTCTATTATATTGTGAGAGACCAGGTAGATATACCGACTCCATTATAAAATGACAGACCAGCTAGATCTATTCTCGCTATTGTATTATGACAGACCAGCTAGATAAATTGTCTCTATTATAATATGACAGACCAGCTATATCTACTGTCTCTATTATCACATGACAGACCAGCTAGATCTACTGTCTCTATTGTATTATGACAGACCAGCTAGATCTACTATCTCTATTATATTATGACAGACCAACTAAAGCTACTGTCTCTATTATATTTTGACATACCAGCTAGATCTAGTGTCTCTATTATATTATGACAGACCAACTAAATCTACTGTCTCTATTATATTTTGACAGACCAGCTAGATCTAGTGTCTCTATTATATTATGACAGACCAACTAAATCTACTGTCTCTATTATATTTTGACAGACCAGCTAGATCTAGTGTCTCTATTATATTATGACAGACCAACTAAATCTACTGTCTCTATTATATTTTGACAGACCAGGTAGATCTACTGTCTCTATTATATTATGAAAGACCAGCTAAATCTACTGTCTCTATGTCTCTATTATGCTATGACAGACCAGCTAAATCTACTGTCTCTATTGTATTATGACAGACCAGCTAGATCTACTGTCTCTATTATATTAGGACAGACCAGCTAGATCTACTGTCTCTATTATATTATGACAGACCAGCTAGATCTACTGTCTCTATTATATTATGACAGACCGGCTAGATCTACTGTCTCTATTATATTATGAGAGAACAGGTAGACATACAGACTCCATTATAAAATGACAGACCAGCTAGATCTATTCTCGCTATTGTATTATGACAGACCAGCTAGATCAATTGTCTCTATTATAATATGACAGACCAGCTAGATCTACTGTCTCTATTATAATATGACAGACCGGCTAGATCTACTGTCTCTATTATATTATGACAGACCAGCTAGATCTATTGTCTCAATTATAATATGACATTATGACAGACCAGCTAGATCTACTGTCCTATTATACTATGACAGACCAGCTAGATCTACTGTCCCTATTATACTATGACAGACCAGCTAGATCTACTGTCCCTATTATACTATGACAGACCAGCTAGATCTACTGTCTCTATTATATTATGAGAGACCAGGTAGATATACAGACTCCATTATAAAATGACAGACCAGATCTATTCTCGCTATTGTATTATGACAGACCAGCTAGATAAATTGTCTCTATTATAATATGACAGACCAGCTAGATCTACTGTCTCTATTATATTATGACAGACCAGCTAGATCTATTGTCTCTATTATAATATGACATTATGACAGACCAGCTAGATCTACTGTTTCTATTGTATTATGACAGACCAGCTAGATCTACTATCTCTATTATATTATGACAGACCAGCTAGATCTAGTGTCTCTATTATATTATGACAGACCAACTAAATCTACTGTCTCTATTATATTTTGACAGACCAGGTAGATCTTCTGTCTCTATTATATTATGACAGACCAGCTAGATCTACTGTCTCTAATATATTTTGACAGACCAGGTAGATCTACTGTCCCTATTATACTATGACAGACCAGCTAGATCTACTGTCTCTATTATATTATGACAGACCAGCTAGATCTACTGTCTCTATTATATTATGACAGACCAGCTAGATCTACTGTCTCTATTATAAAATGACAGACCAGGTAGATATACTGTATCTATAATATTATGAAAGACCAGCTAAATCTACTGTCTCTATGTCTCTATTATGCTATGACAGACCAGCTAAATCTACTGTCTCTATTGTATTATGACAGACCAGCTAGATCTATTGTCTCTATTATATTATGACAGACCAGCTAGATCTACTGTCTCTATTATATTTTGACAGACCAGGTAGATCTACTGTCCCTATTATAAAATGACAGACCAGGTAGATATACTGTCTCTATTATATTATGACAGACCAGCTAAATCTACTGTCTCTATGTCTCTATTATGGTATGACAGACCAGCTAAATCTACTGTCTCTATTGTATTATGACAGACCAGCTAGATCTACTGTCTCTATTGTATTATGACAGACCAGCTAGATCTACTGTCTCTATTATATTGTGAGAGACCAGGTAGATATACCGACTCCATTATAAAATGACAGACCAGCTAGATCTATTCTCGCTATTGTATTATGACAGACCAGCTAGATAAATTGTCTCTATTATAATATGACAGACCAGCTATATCTACTGTCTCTATTATCATATGACAGACCAGCTAGATCTACTGTCTCTATTGTATTATGACAGACCAGCTAGATCTACTATCTCTATTATATTATGACAGACCAACTAAATCTACTGTCTCTATTATATTTTGACAGACCAGCTAGATCTAGTGTCTCTATTATATTATGACAGACCAACTAAATCTACTGTCTCTATTATATTTTGACAGAACAGCTAGATCTAGTGTCTCTATTGTATTATGACAGACCAGCAAGATCTACTGTCTCTATTATATTATGACAGACCAGCTAGATCTACTGTCTCTATTATATTATGACAGACCAGCTAGATCTACTGTCTCTATTATATTATGACAGACCGGCTAGATCTACTGTCTCTATTATATTATGAGAGAACAGGAAGACATACAGACTCCATTATAAAATGACAGACCAGCTAGATCTATTCTCGCTATTGTATTATGACAGACCAGCTAGATCTAGTGTCTCTATTATATTATGACAGACCAACTAAATCTACTGTCTCTATTATATTTTGACAGACCAGGTAGATCTACTGTCTCTATTATATTATGACAGTCCAGCTAGATCTACTGTCTCTATTATATTTTGACAGACCAGCTAAATCTACTGTCTCTATGTCTCTATTATGCTATGACAGACCAGCTAAATCTACTGTCTCTATTGTATTATGACAGACCAGCTAGATCTACTGTCTCTATTATATTAGGACAGACCAGCTAGATCTACTGTCTCTATTATATTATGACAGACCAGCTAGATCTACTGTCTCTATTATATTATGACAGACCGGCTAGATCTACTGTCTCTATTATATTATGAGAGAACAGGTAGACATACAGACTCCATTATAAAATGACAGACCAGCTAGATCTATTCTCTATTGTATTATGACAGACCAGCTAGATCAATTGTCTCTATTATAATATGACAGACCAGCTAGATCTACTGTCTCTATTATAATATGACAGACCGGCTAGATCTACTGTCTCTATTATATTATGACAGACCAGCTAGATCTATTGTCTCAATTATAATATGACATTATGACAGACCAGCTAGATCTACTGTCCCTATTATACTATGACAGACCAGCTAGATCTACTGTCCCTATTATACTATGACAGACCAGCTAGATCTACTGTCCCTATTATACTATGACAGACCAGCTAGATCTACTGTCTCTATTATATTATGACAGACCAGCTAGATCTACTGTCTCTATTATAAAATGACAGACCAGGTAGATCTACTGTCTCTATTATATTGTGAGAGACCAGGTAGATATACCGACTCCATTATAAAATGACAGACCAGCTAGATCTATTCTCGCTATTGTATTATGACAGACCAGCTAGATAAATTGTCTCTATTATAATATGACAGACCAGCTATATCTACTGTCTCTATTATCATATGACAGACCAGCTAGATCTACTGTCTCTATTGTATTATGACAGACCAGCTAGATCTACTATCTCTATTATATTATGACAGACCAACTAAAGCTACTGTCTCTATTATATTTGACATACCAGCTAGATCTAGTGTCTCTATTATATTATGACAGACCAACTAAATCTACTGTCTCTATTATATTTTGACAGACCAGCTAGATCTAGTGTCTCTATTATATTATGACAGACCAACTAAATCTACTGTCTCTATTATATTTTGACAGACCAGCTAGATCTAGTGTCTCTATTGTATTATGACAGACCAGCTAGATCTACTGTCTCTATTATATTATGACAAACCAGCTAGATCTACTGTCTCTATTATATTATGACAGACCAGCTAGATCTACTGTCTCTATTATATTATGACAGACCAGCTAGATCTACTGTCTCTATTATATTATGAGAGACCAGTTAGATATACAGACTCCATTATAAAATGACAGACCAGATCTATTCTCGCTATTGTATTATGACAGACCAGCTAGATAAATTGTCTCTATTATAATATGACAGACCAGCTATATCTACTGTGTCTATTATAATATGACAGACCAGCTAGATCTACTGTCTCTATTATATTATGACAGACCAGCTAGATCTATTGTCTCTATTATAATATGACATTATGACAGACCAGCTAGATCTACTATCTCTATTATATTATGACAGACCAGCTAGATCTAGTGTCTCTATTATATTATGACAGACCAACTAGATCTATTGTCTCTATTATAATATGACACTATGACAGACCAGCTAGATCTACTGTCTCTATTATATTATGACAGACCAGCTAGATATATTGTCTCTATTATAATATGACATTATGACAGACCAGCTAGATCTACTCTTTCTATTGTATTATGACAGACCAGCTAGATCTACTATCTCTATTATATTATGACAGACCAGCTAGATCTAGTGTCTCTATTATATTATGACAGACCAACTAAATCTACTGTCTCTATTATATTTTGACAGACCAGGTAGATCTACTGTCTCTATTATATTATGACAGACCAGCTAGATCTACTGTCTCTATTATATTTTGACAGACCAGGTAGATCTACTGTCCCTATTATACTATGACAGACCAGCTAGATCTACTGTCTCTATTATATTATGACAGACCAGCTAGATCTACTGTCTCTATTATATTATGACAGACCAGCTAGATCTACTGTCTCTATTATAAAATGACAGACCAGGTAGATATACTGTATCTATAATATTATGAAAGACCAGCTAAATCTACTGTCTCTATGTCTCTATTATGCTATGACAGACCAGCTAAATCTACTGTCTCTATTGTATTATGACAGACCAGCTAGATCTACTGTCTCTATTATATTATGACAGACCAGCTAGATTTACTGTCTCTATTATATTTTGACAGACCAGGTAGATCTACTGTCCCTATTATAAAATGACAGACCAGGTAGATATACTGTCTCTATTATATTATGACAGACCAGCTAAATCTACTGTCTCTATGTCTCTATTATGGTATGACAGACCAGCTAAATCTGCTGTCTCTATTGTGATTATGACAGACCAGCTAGATCTACTGTCTCTATTGTATTATGACAGACCAGCTAGATCTACTGTCTCTATTATATTATGAGAGACCAGGTAGATATACCGACTCCATTATAAAATGACAGACCAGCTAGATCTATTCTCGCTATTGTATTATGACAGACCAGCTAGATCTACTATCTCTATTATATTATGACAGACCAACTAGATCTACTGTCTCTATTATATTTTGACAGACCAGCTAGATCTAGTGTCTCTATTATATTATGACAGACCAACTAAATCTACTGTCTCTATTATATTTTGACAGACCAGCTAGATCTAGTGTCTCTATTATATTATGACAGACCAACTAAATCTACTGTCTCTATTATATTTGACAGACCAGCTTGATCTAGTGTCTCTATTATATTATGACAGACCAACTAAATATACTGTCTCTATTATATTTTGACAGACCAGGTAGATCTACTGTCTCTATTATATTATGAAAGACCAGCTAAATCTACTGTCTCTATGTCTCTATTATGCTATGACAGACCAGCTAAATCTACTGTCTCTATTGTATTATGACAGACCAGCTAGATCTACTGTCTCTATTATATTAGGACAGACCAGCTAGATCTACTGTCTCTATTATATTTTGACAGACCAGGTAGATCTACTGTCCCTATTATACTATGACAGACCAGCTAGATCTACTGTCTCTATTATATTATGACAGACCAGCTAGATCTACTGTCTCTATTATATTATGACAGACCAGCTAGATCTACTGTCTCTATTATATTATGACAGACCAGCTAGATCTATTGTCTCTATTATAATATGACATTATGACAGACCAGCTAGATCTACTGTTTCTATTGTATTATGACAGACCAGCTAGATCTACTATCTCTATTATATTATGACAGACCAGCTAGATCTACTGTCTCTATTATATTATGACAGACCAGCTAGATCTACTGTCTCTATTATATTATGACAGACCAGCTAGATCTACTGTCTCTATTATATTTTGACAGACCAGGTAGATCTAGTGTCCCTATTATAATATGACAGACCAGCTAGATCTACTGTCTCTATTATATTATGACAGACCAGCTAGATCTACTGTCTCTATTATATTATGACAGACCAGCTAGATCTACTGTCTCTATTATATTATGACAGACCAGCTAGATCTACTGTCTCTATTATATTATGACAGACCAGCTAGATCTTCTGTCTCTATTCTATTATGAGAGAACAGGTAGACATACAGACTCCATTATAAAATGACAGACCAGCTAGATCTATTCTCGCTATTGTATTATGACAGACCAGCTAGATAAATTGTCTCTATTATAATATGACAGACCAGCTAGATCTACTGTCTCTATTATAAAATGACAGACCAGGTAGATATACTGTTTCTATTATATTATGACAGACCAGCTAAATCTACTGTCTCTATGTCTCTATTATGGTATGACAGAGCAGCTAAATCTACTGTCTCTATTGTATTATGACAGACCAGCTAGATCTACTGTCTCTATTGTATTATCACAGACCAGCTAGATCTACTGTGTCTATTATATTATGACAGACCAGCTAGATCTACTGTCTCTTCTGTATTATGACAGACCAGGTAGATATACTGTCTCTATTATATTATGACACACCAGCTAGATCTAGTGTCTCTATTATATTATGACAGACCAGCTAAATCTACTGTCTCTATTATATTTTGACAGACCAGGTAGATCTACTGTCTCTATTATATTATGACAGACCAGCTAGATCTACTGTCTCTATTATATTTTGACAGACCAGGTAGATCTACTGTCCCTATTATACTATGACAGACCAGCTAGATCTACTGTCTCTATTATATTATGACAGACCAGCTAGATCTACTGTCTATTATATTATGACAGACCAGCTAGATCTACTGTCTCTATTATAAAATGACAGACCAGGTAGATATACTGTATCTATAATATTATGAAAGACCAGCTAAATCTACTGTCTCTATGTCTCTATTATGCTATGACAGACCAGCTAAATCTACTGTCTCTATTGTATTATGACAGACCAGCTAGATCTACTGTTTCTATTGTATTATGACAGACCAGCTAGATCTACTATCTCTATTATATTATGACAGACTAGCTAGATCTAGTGTCTCTATTATATTATGACAGACCAACTAAATCTACTGTCTCTATTATATTTTGACAGACCAGGTAGATCTACTGTCTCTATTATATTATGACAGACCAGCTAGATCTACTGTCTCTATTATATTTTGACAGACCAGGTAGATCTACTGTCCCTATTATACTATGACAGACCAGCTAGATCTACTGTCTCTATTATATTATGACAGACCAGCTAGATCTACTGTCTCTATTATATTATGACAGACCAGCTAGATCTACTGTCTCTATTATAAAATGACAGACCAGGTAGATATACTGTATCTATAATATTATGAAAGACCAGCTAAATCTACTGTCTCTATGTCTCTATTATGCTATGACAGACCAGCTAAATCTACTGTCTCTATTGTATTATGACAGACCAGCTAGATCTACTGTCTCTATTATATTATGACAGACCAGCTAGATTTACTGTCTCTATTATATTTTGACAGACCAGGTAGATCTACTGTCCCTATTATAAAATGACAGACCAGGTAGATATACTGTCTCTATTATATTATGACAGACCAGCTAAATCTACTGTCTCTATGTCTCTATTATGGTATGACAGACCAGCTAAATCTGCTGTCTCTATTGTGATTATGACAGACCAGCTAGATCTACTGTCTCTATTGTATTATGACAGACCAGCTAGATCTACTGTCTCTATTATATTATGAGAGACCAGGTAGATATACCGACTCCATTATAAAATGACAGACCAGCTAGATCTATTCTCGCTATTGTATTATGACAGACCAGCTAGATAAATTGTCTCTATTATAATATGACAGACCAGCTATATCTACTGTCTCTATTATAATATGACAGACCAGCTAGATCTACTGTCTCTATTGTATTATGACAGACCAGCTAGATCTACTATCTCTATTATATTATGACAGACCAACTAAATCTACTGTCTCTATTATATTTTGACAGACCAGCTAGATCTAGTGTCTCTATTATATTATGACAGACCAACTAAATCTACTGTCTCTATTATATTTTGACAGACCAGCTAGATCTACTGTCTCTATTATATTATGACAGACCAGCTAAATCTACTGTCTCTATTATATTTTGACAGACCAGCTAGATCTAGTGTCTCTATTATATTATGACAGACCAACTAAATATACTGTCTCTATTATATTTTGACAGACCAGGTAGATCTACTGTCTCTATTATATTATGAAAGACCAGCTAAATCTACTGTCTCTATGTCTCTATTATGCTATGACAGACCAGCTAAATCTACTGTCTCTATTGTATTATGACAGACCAGCTAGATCTACTGTCTCTATTATATTAGGACAGACCAGCTAGATCTACTGTCTCTATTATATTTTGACAGACCAGGTAGATCTACTGTCCCTATTATACTATGACAGACCAGCTAGATCTACTGTCTCTATTATATTATGACAGACCAGCTAGATCTACTGTCTCTATTATATTATGACAGACCAGCTAGATCTACTGTCTCTATTATATGATGAGAGAATGAGAGACCAGCTAGATCTATTGTCTCTATTATAATATGACATTATGACAGACCAGCTAGATCTACTGTTTCTATTGTATTATGACAGACCAGCTAGATCTACTATCTCTATTATACTATGACAGACCAGCTAGATCTACTGTCTCTATTATATTATGACAGACCAGCTAGATCTACTGTCTCTATTATATTAGGACAGACCAGCTAGATCTACTGTCTCTATTATATTTTGACAGACCAGGTAGATCTACTGTCCCTATTATAATATGACAGACCAGCTAGATCTACTGTCTCTATTATATTATGACAGACCAGCTAGATCTACTGTCTCTATTATATTATGACAGACCAGCTAGATCTACTGTCTCTATTATATTATGACAGACCAGCTAGATCTACTGTCTCTATTATATTATGACAGACCAGCTAGATCTTCTGTCTCTATTATATTATGAGAGACCAGGTAGATATACAGACTCCATTATAAAATGACAGACCAGCTAGATCTATTCTCGCCATTGTATTATGACAGACCAGCTAGATAAATTGTCTCTATTATAATATGACAGACCAGCTAGATCTACTGTCTCTATTATAAAATGACAGACCAGGTAGATATACTGTCTCTATTATATTATGACAGACCAGCCAGATCTACTGTGTCTATTATATTATGACAGACCAGGCAGATCTACTGTCTCTATTATATTATGACAGACCAGGTAGATATACTGTCTCTATTATATTATGACAGACCAGCCAGATCTACTGTGTCTATTATATTATGACAGACCAGGTCGATATACTGTCTCTATTATATTATGACAGACCAGGTAGATATACTGTCTCTATTATATTATGACAGACCAGCCAGATCTACTGTGTCTATTATATTATGACAGACCAGCTAGATATACTGTCTCTATTATATTATGACAGACCAGGTAGATATACTGTCTCTATTATATTATGACAGACCAGCCAGATCTACTGTGTCTATTATATTATGACAGACCAGGTCGATATACTGTCTCTATTATATTATGACAGACCAGGTAGATATACTGTCTCTATTATATTATGACAGACCAGCCAGATCTACTGTGTCTATTATATTATGACAGACCAGCTAGATCTACTGTCTATTATATTATGACAGACCAGCTAGATATACTGTCTATTTTATTATGACAGACCAGCTAGATCTACTGTCTCTATTGTATTATGACAGACCAGCTAGATCTACTGTCTCTATTATATTATGAGAGACCAGGTAGATATACTGTCTATTTTATTATGACAGACCAGCTAGATCTACTGTCTCTATTGTATTATGACAGACCAGCTAGATCAATTGTCTCTATTATAATATGACAGACCAGCTAGATCTACTGTCTCTATTATAATATGACAGACCGGCTAGATCTACTGTCTCTATCATATTATGACAGACCAACTAAATCTACTGTCTCTATTATATTTTGACAGACCAGGTAGATCTACTGTCTCTATTATATTATGAAAGACCAGCTAAATCTACTGTCTCTATGTCTCTATTATGCTATGACAGACCAGCTAAATCTACTGTCTCTATTGTATTATGACAGACCAGCTAGATCTACTGTCTCTATTATATTATGACAGACCAGCTAGATCTACTGTCTCTATTATATTTTGACAGACCAGGTAGATCTACTGTCCCTATTATACTATGACAGACCAGCTAGATCTACTGTCTCTATTATATTATGACAGACCAGCTAGATCTACTGTCTCTATTATATTATGACAGACCAGCTAGATCTACTGTCTCTATTATATTATGAGAGAATGACAGACCAGCTAGATCTATTGTCTCTATTATATATGACATTATGACAGACCAGCTAGATCTACTGTTTCTATTGTATTATGACAGACCAGCTAGATCTACTATCTCTATTATACTATGACAGACCAGCTAGATCTACTGTCTCTATTATATTATGACAGACCAGCTAGATCTACTGTCTCTATTATATTATGACAGACCAGCTAGATCTACTGTCTCTATTATATTTTGACAGACCAGGTAGATCTACTGTCCCTATTATAATATGACAGACCAGCTAGATCTACTGTCTCTATTATATTATGACAGACCAGCTAGATCTACTGTCTCTATTATATTATGACAGACCAGCTAGATCTACTGTCTCTATTATATTATGACAGACCAGCTAGATCTACTGTCTCTATTATATTATGACAGACCAGCTAGATCTTCTGTCTCTATTCTATTATGAGAGAACAGGTAGACATACAGACTCCATTATAAAATGACAGACCAGCTAGATCTATTCTCGCTATTGTATTATGACAGACCAGCTAGATAAATTGTCTCTATTATAATATGACAGACCAGCTAGATCTACTGTCTCTATTATAAAATGACAGACCAGGTAGATATACTGTTTCTATTATATTATGACAGACCAGCTAAATCTACTGTCTCTATGTCTCTATTATGGTATGACAGAGCAGCTAAATCTACTGTCTCTATTGTATTATGACAGACCAGCTAGATCTACTGTCTCTATTGTATTATCACAGACCAGCTAGATCTACTGTGTCTATTATATTATGACAGACCAGCTAGATCTACTGTCTCTTCTGTATTATGACAGACCAGGTCGATATACTGTCTCTATTATATTATGACAGACCAGGTAGATATACTGTCTCTATTATATTATGACAAACCAGCCAGATCTACTGTGTCTATTATATTATGACAGACCAGGTCGATATACTGTCTCTATTATATTATGACAGACCAGGTAGATATACTGTCTCTATTATATTATGACAGACCAGCCAGATCTACTGTGTCTATTATATTATGACAGACCAGGTCGATATACTGTCTCTATTATATTATGACAGACCAGGTAGATATACTGTCTCTATTATATTATGACAGACCAGCCAGATCTACTGTGTCTATTATATTATGACAGACCAGGTCGATATACTGTCTCTATTATATTATGACAGACCAGGTAGATATACTGTCTCTATTATATTATGACAGACCAGCCAGATCTACTGTGTCTATTATATTATGACAGACCAGCTAGATATACTGTCTCTATTATATTATGACAGACCAGGTAGATATACTGTCTCTATTATATTATGACAGACCAGCCAGATCTACTGTGTCTATTATATTATGACAGACCAGCTAGATCTACTGTCTATTATATTATGACAGACCAGCTAGATATACTGTCTATTTTATTATGACAGACCAGCTAGATCTACTGTCTCTATTGTATTATGACAGACCAGCTAGATCTATTGTCTCTATTATATTATGAGAGACCAGGTAGATATACCGACTCCATTATAAAATGACAGACCAGCTAGATCTATTCTCGCTATTGTATTATGACAGACCAGCTAGATCAATTGTCTCTATTATAATATGACAGACCAGCTAGATCTACTGTCTCTATTATAATATGACAGACCAGCTAGATCTACTGTCTCTATTATATTATGACAGACCAGCTAGATCTATTGTCTCAATTATAATATGACATTATGACAGACCAGCTAAATCTACTGTCTCTATGTCTCTATTATGTTATGACAGACCAGCTAAATCTACTGTCTCTATTGTATTATGACAGACCAGCTAGATCTACTGTCTCTATTATATTATGACAGACCAGGTAGATCTACTGTCTCTATTATATTATGACAGACCAGCTAAATCTACTGTCTCTATGTCTCTATTATGTTATGACAGACCAGCTAAATCTGCTGTCTCTATTGTGATTATGACAGACCAGCTAGATCTACTGTCTCTATTGTATTATGACAGACCAGCTAGATCTACTGTCTATTATATTATGAGAGACCAGGTAGATATACCGACTCCATTATAAAATGACAGACCAGCTAGATCTATTCTCGCTATTGTATTATGACAGACCAGCTAGATAAATTGTCTCTATTATAATATGACAGACCAGCTATATCTACTGTCTCTATTATAATATGACAGACCAGCTAGATCTACTGTCTCTATTGTATTATGACAGACCAGCTAGATCTACTATCTCTATTATATTATGACAGACCAACTAAATCTACTGTCTCTATTATATTTTGACAGACCAGCTAGATCTAGTGTCTCTATTATATTATGACAGACCAACTAAATCTACTGTCTCTATTATATTTTGACAGACCAGCTAGATCTAGTGTCTCTATTATATTATGACAGACCAACTAAATCTACTGTCTCTATTATATTTTGACAGACCAGCTTGATCTAGTGTCTCTATTATATTATGACAGACCAACTAAATCTACTGTCTCTATTATATTTGACAGACCAGGTAGATCTACTGTCTCTATTATATTATGAAAGACCAGCTAAATCTACTGTCTCTATGTCTCTATTATGCTATGACAGACCAGCTAAATCTACTGTCTCTATTGTATTATGACAGACCAGCTAGATCTACTGTCTCTATTATATTATGACAGACCAGCTAGATCTACTGTCTATTATATTATGACAGACCAGCTAGATCTACTGTCTCTATTATATTATGACAGACCAGCTAGATCTACTGTCTCTATTATATTATGAGAGAATGAGAGACCAGCTAGATCTATTGTCTCTATTATAATATGACATTATGACAGACCAGCTAGATCTACTGTTTCTATTGTATTATGACAGACCAGCTAGATCTACTATCTCTATTATACTATGACAGACCAGCTAGATCTACTGTCTCTATTATATTATGACAGACCAGCTAGATCTACTGTCTCTATTATATTATGACAGACCAGCTAGATCTACTGTCTCTATTATATTTTGACAGACCAGGTAGATCTACTGTCCCTATTATAATATGACAGACCAGCTAGATCTACTGTCTCTATTATATTATGACAGACCAGCTAGATCTACTGTCTCTATTATATTATGACAGACCAGCTAGATCTACTGTCTCTATTATATTATGACAGACCAGCTAGATCTTCTGTCTCTATTCTATTATGAGAGAACAGGTAGACATACAGACTCCATTATAAAATGACAGACCAGCTAGATCTATTCTCGCTATTGTATTATGACAGACCAGCTAGATCTACTGTCTCTATTATAAAATGACAGACCAGGTAGATATACTGTGTCTATTATATTATGACAGACCAGCTAAATCTACTGTCTCTATGTCTCTATTATGGTATGACAGAGCAGCTAAATCTACTGTCTCTATTGTATTATGACAGACCAGCTAGAGATCTACTGTCTCTATTGTATTATCACAGACCAGCTAGATCTACTGTGTCTATTATATTATGACAGACCAGCTAGATCTACTGTCTCTATTATAAAATGACAGACCAGGTAGATATACTGTCTCTATTATATTATGACAGACCAGCTAAATCTACTGTCTCTATGTCTCTATTATGGTATGACAGACCAGCTAAATCTGCTGTCTCTATTGTGATTATGACAGACCAGCTAGATCTACTGTCTCTATTGTATTATGACAGACCAGCTAGATCTACTGTCTCTATTATATTATGAGAGACCAGGTAGATATACCGACTCCATTATAAAATGACAGACCAGCTAGATCTATTCTCGCTATTGTATTATGACAGACCAGCTAGATAAATTGTCTCTATTATAATATGACAGACCAGCTATATCTACTGTCTCTATTATAATATGACAGACCAGCTAGATCTACTGTCTCTATTGTATTATGACAGACCAGCTAGATCTACTATCTCTATTATATTATGACAGACCAACTAAATCTACTGTCTCTATTATATTTTGACAGACCAGCTAGATCTAGTGTCTCTATTATATTATGACAGACCAACTAAATCTACTGTCTCTATTATATTTTGACAGACCAGCTAGATCTAGTGTCTCTATTATATTATGACAGACCAACTAAATCTACTGTCTCTATTATATTTTGACAGACCAGCTTGATCTAGTGTCTCTATTATATTATGACAGACCAACTAAATATACTGTCTCTATTATATTTTGACAGACCAGGTAGATCTACTGTCTCTATTATATTATGAAAGACCAGCTAAATCTACTGTCTCTATGTCTCTATTATGCTATGACAGACCAGCTAAATCTACTGTCTCTATTGTATTATGACAGACCAGCTAGATCTACTGTCTCTATTATATTAGGACAGACCAGCTAGATCTACTGTCTCTATTATATTTTGACAGACCAGGTAGATCTACTGTCCCTATTATACTATGACAGACCAGCTAGATCTACTGTCTCTATTATATTATGACAGACCAGCTAGATCTACTGTCTCTATTATATTATGACAGACCAGCTAGATCTACTGTCTCTATTATATTATGAGAGAATGAGAGACCAGCTAGATCTATTGTCTCTATTATAATATGACATTATGACAGACCAGCTAGATCTACTGTTTCTATTGTATTATGACAGACCAGCTAGATCTACTATCTCTATTATACTATGACAGACCAGCTAGATCTACTGTCTCTATTATATTATGACAGACCAGCTAGATCTACTGTCTCTATTATATTAGGACAGACCAGCTAGATCTACTGTCTCTATTATATTTTGACAGACCAGGTAGATCTACTGTCCCTATTATAATATGACAGACCAGCTAGATCTACTGTCTCTATTATATTATGACAGACCAGCTAGATCTACTGTCTCTATTATATTATGACAGACCAGCTAGATCTACTGTCTCTATTATATTATGACAGACCAGCTAGATCTACTGTCTCTATTATATTATGACAGACCAGCTAGATCTACTGTCTCTATTATATTATGACAGACCAGCTAGATCTTCTGTCTCTATTCTATTATGAGAGAACAGGTAGACATACAGACTCCATTATAAAATGACAGACCAGCTAGATCTATTCTCGCTATTGTATTATGACAGACCAGCTAGATAAATTGTCTCTATTATATTATGACAGACCAGCTAAATCTACTGTCTCTATGTCTCTATTATGGTATGACAGAGCAGCTAAATCTCCTGTCTCTATTGTATTATGACAGACCAGCTAGATCTACTGTCTCTATTGTATTATCACAGACCAGCTAGATCTACTGTGTCTATTATATTATGACAGACCAGCTAGATCTACTGACTCTTCTGTATTATGACAGACCAGGTCTATTATATATACTGTCTCTATTATATTATGACAGACCAGGTAGATATACTGTCTCTATTATATTATGACAGACCAGCCAGATCTACTGTGTCTATTATATTATGACAGACCAGGTCGATATACTGTCTCTATTATATTATGACAGACCAGGTAGATATACTGTCTCTATTATATTATGACAGACCAGCCAGATCTACTGTGTCTATTATATTATGACAGACCAGGTCGATATACTGTCTCTATTATATTATGACAGACCAGGTAGATATACTGTCTCTATTATATTATGACAGACCAGCCAGATCTACTGTGTCTATTATATTATGACAGACCAGGTCGATATACTGTCTCTATTATATTATGACAGACCAGCCAGATCTACTGTGTCTATTATATTATGACAGACCAGGTCGATATACTGTCTCTATTATATTATGACAGACCAGGTAGATATACTGTCTCTATTATATTATGACAGACCAGCCAGATCTACTGTCTCTATTATATTATGACAGACCAGCTAGATATACTGTCTATTTTATTATGACAGACCAGCTAGATCTACTGTCTCTATTGTATTATGACAGACCAGCTAGATCTATTGTCTCTATTATATTATGAGAGACCAGGTAGATATACCGACTCCATTATAAAATGACAGACCAGCTAGATCTATTCTCGCTATTGTATTATGACAGACCAGCTAGATCAATTGTCTCTATTATAATATGACAGACCAGCTAGATCTACTGTCTCTATTATAATATGACAGACCGGCTAGATCTACTGTCTCTATTATATTATGACAGACCAGCTAGATCTATTGTCTCAATTATAATATGACATTATGACAGACCAGCTAGATCTACTGTCTCTATTATAACATGACAGACCGGCTAGATCTACTATCTCTATTATATTATGACAGACCAGCTAGATCTAGTGTCTCTATTATATTATGACAGACCAACTAAATCTACTGTCTCTATTATATTTTGACAGACCAGGTAGATCTACTGTCTACGGTCTGTCATAATACAATAGAGACAGTAGATCTAGCTGGTCTGTCATAATACAATAGAGACAGTAGATTTAGCTGGCCTGGCATAATATAATAGAGACAGTAGATCTAGCTGGTCTGTCATTTAATAATAGAGACAGTAGATCTAGCTGGTCTGTCATAATATAATAGAGACAGTAGATCTAGCTGGTCTGTCATAATATAACAGAGACATTAGATCTAGCTGGTCTGTCATAGTATAATAGGGACAGTAGATCTACCTGGTCTGTCAAAATATAATAGAGACAGTAGATCTAGCTGGTCTGTCATAATATAATAGAGACAGTAAATCAAATCAAATCAAATCAAATTTATTTGTATAGCCCTTCGTACATCAGCTGATATCTCAAAGTGCTGTACAGAAACCCAGCCTAAAACCCCAAACAGCAAACAATGCAGGTGTAAAAGCACGGTGGCTAGGAAAAACTCCCTAGAAAGGCCAAAACCTAGGAAGAAACCTAGAGAGGAACCGGGCTATGTGGGGTGGCCAGTCCTCTTCTGGCTGTGCCGGGTAGAGATTATAACAGAACATGACCAAGATGTTCAAATGTTCATAAATGACCAGCATGGTCAAATAATAATAAGGCAGAACAGTTGAAACTGGAGCAGCAGCACAGTCAGGTGGACTGGGGACAGCAAGGAGCCATCATGTCAGGTAGTCCTGGGGCATGGTCCTAGGGCTCAGGTCCTCCGAGAGAGAGAAAGAAAGAGAGAATTAGAGAGAGCATATGTGGGGTGGCCAGTCCTCTTCTGGCTGTGCCGGGTGGAGATTATAACAGAACGTGGCCAAGATGTTCAAATGTTCATAAATGACCAGCATGGTTGAATAATAGTAAGGCAGAACAGTTGAAACTGGAGCAGCAGCATGGCCAGGTGGACTGGGGACAGCATGGAGTCATCATGTCAGGTAGTCCTGGGACATGGTCCTAGGGCCCAGGCCAGTTGAAACTGGAGCAGCTGCATGGCCAGGTGGACTGGGGACAGCAAGGAGTCATCATGTCAGGTAGTCCTGGGGCATGGTCCTAGGGCTCAGGTCCTCCGAGAGAGAGAAAGAAAGAGGGAAGGAGAGAATTAGAGAACGCACACTTAGATTCACACAGGACACCGAATAGGACAGGAGTACTCCAGATATAACAAACTGACCCTAGCCCCCCGACACATAAACTACTGCAGCATAAATACTGGAGGCTGATACAGGAGAGGTCAGGAGACACTGTGGCCCCATCCGAGGACACCCCCGGACAGGGCCAAACAGGAAGGATATAACCCCACCCACTTTGCCAAAGCACAGCCCCCACCCCACTGGAGGGATATCTTCACCATCCTGAGACACCAAGCCCCAAAGATCTCCGCCACGGTACAACCCAAGGTGGGGGCGCCAACCCAGACAGGCCGACCACAACAGTGAATCAACCCACCCAGGTGACGCACCCCCCAGAGACGGCACGAGAGAGCCCCAGCAAGCCAGTGACTCAGCCCCCGTAACAGGGTTAGAGGCAGAGAATCCCAGTGGAAAGAGGGGAACCGGCCAGGCAGAGACAGCAAGGGCGGTTCGTTGCTCCAGAGCCTTTCCGTTCACCTTCCCACTCCTGGGCCAGACTACACTCAATCATATGACCCACTGAAGAGATGAGTCTTCAGTAAAGACTTAAAGGTTGAGACCGAGTTTGCGTCTCTGACATGGGTAGGCAGACCGTTCCATAAAAATGGAGCTCTATAGGAGAAAGCCCTGCCTCCAGCTGTTTGCTTAGAAATTCTAGGGACAATTAGGAGGCCTGCGTCTTGTGACCGTAGCGTACGTGTAGGTATGTACGGCAGGACCAAATCAGAGAGGTAGGTAGGAGCAAGCCCATGTAATGCTTTGTAGGTTAGCAGTAAAACCTTGAAATCAGCCCTTGCTTTGACAGGAAGCCAGTGTAGAGAGGCTAGCACTGGAGTAATATGATCAAATTTTTTGGTTCTAGTCAGGATTCTAGCAGCCGTATTTAGCACTAACTGAAGTTTATTTAGTGCTTTATCGGATAGCCGGAAAATAGAGCATTGCAGTAGTCTAACCTAGAAGTGACAAAAGCATGGATTAATTTTTCTGCATCATTTTTGGACAGAAAGTTTCTGATTTTTGCAATGTTACGTAGATGGAAAAAAGCTGTCCTCGAAATGGTCTTGATATGTTCTTCAAAAGAGATCAGGGTCCAGAGTAACGCCGAGGTCCTTCACAGTTTTATTTGAGACGACTGTACAACCATTAAGATTAATTGTCAGATTCAACAGAAGCTCTCTTTGTTTCTTGGGACCTAGAACAAGCATCTCTGTTTTGTCCGAGTTTAATAGTAGAAAGTTTGCAGCCATCCACTTCCTTATGTCTGAAACACATGCTTCTAGCGAGGGCAATTTTGGGGCTTCACCATGTTTCATTGAAATGTACAGCTGTGTGTCATCCGCATAGCAGTGAAAGTTTACATTATGTTTTCGAATAACATCCCCAAGAGGTAAAATATATAGTGAAAACAATAGTGGTCCTAAAACAGAACCTTGAGGAACACCGAAATTTACAGTTGATTTGTCAGAGGACAAACCATTCACAGAGACAAACTGATATCTTTCCGACAGATAAGACCTAAACCAGGCCAGAACATGTCCGTGTAGACCAATTTGGGTTTCCAATCTCTCCAAAAGAATGTGGTGATCGATGGTATCAAAAGCAGCACTAAGGTCTAGGAGCACGAGGACAGATGCAGAGCCTCGGTCCGATGCCATTAAAATGTCATTTACCACCTTCACAAGTGCCGTCTCAGTGCTATGATGGGGTCTAAAACCAGACTGAAGCATTTCGTATACATTGTTTGTCTTCAGGAAGGCAGTGAGTTGCTGCGCAACAGCCTTCTCTAAAATCTTTGAGAGGAATGGAAGATTCGATATAGGCCGATAGTTTTTTATATTTTCTGGGTCAAGGTTTGGCTTTTTCAAGAGAGGCTTTATTACTGCCACTTTTAGTGAGTTTGGTACACATCCAGTGGATAGAGAGCCGTTTATTATGTTCAACATAGGAGGGCCAAGCACAGGAAGCAGCTCTTTCAGTAGTTTAGTTGGAATAGGGTCCAGTATACAGCTTGAAGGTTTAGAGGCCATGATTATTTTCATCATTGTGTCAAGAGATATAGTACTAAAACACTTGAGCGTCTCTCTTGATCCTAGGTCCTGGCAGAGTTGTGCAGACTCAGGACAACTGAGGTTTGGAGGAATACGCAGGTTTAAAGAGGAGTCCGTAATTTGCTTTCTAATAATGATAATCTTTTCCTCAAAGAAGTTCATGAATTTATCACTGCTAAAGTGAAAGTCATCCTCTCTTGGGAATGCTGCTTTTTAGTTAGCTTTGCCACAGTATCAAAAGGAATTTCGGATTGTTCTTATTTTCCTCAATTAAGTTAGAAAAATAGGACAATCGAGCAGCAGTAAGGGCTCTTCGGTACTGCACGGTACCGTCCTTCCAAGCTAGTCGGAAGACTTCCAGTTTGGTGTGGCGCCATTTCCGTTCCAATTTTCTGGAAGCTTGCTTCAGAGCTCGGGTATTTTCTGTGTACCAGGGAGCTAGTTTCTTATGAGACATATTTTTAGTTTTTAGGGGTGCAACAGCATCTAGGGTATTGCGCAAGGTTAAATTGAGATCCTCAGTTAGGTGGTTAACGGATTTTTGTCCTCTGGCGTCCTTGGGTCGGCAGAGGGAGTCTGGAAGGGCATCAAGGAATCTTTGTGTTGTCTGTGAATTTATAGCACGACTTTTGATGTTCCTTGGTTGGGGTCTGAGCAGATTATTTGTTGCAATTGCAAACGTAATAAAATGGTGGTCCGATAGTCCAGGATTATGAGGAAAAACATTAAGATCCACAACATTTATTCCATGGGACAAAACTAGGTCCAGCGTATGACTGTGACAGTGAGTGGGTCCAGAGACATGTTGGACAAAACCCACTGAGTCGATGATGGCTCCAAAAGCCTTTTGGAGTGGGTCTGTGGACTTTTCCATGTGAATATTAAAGTCACCAAAGATTAGAATATTATCTGCAATGACTACAAGGTCTGATAGGAATTCAGGGAACTCAGTGAGAAACGCTGTATATGGCCCAGGAGGCCTGTAAACAGTAGCTATAAAAAGTGATTGAGTAGGCTGCATAGATTTCATGACTAGAAGCTCAAAAGACGAAAACGTCATTTTTTTTTGTAAATTGAAATTTGCTATCGTAAATGTTAGCAACACCTCCGCCTTTGCGGGATGCACGGGGATATGGTCACTAGTGTAGCCAGGAGGTGAGGCCTCATTTAACACAGTAAATTCATCAGGCTTAAGCCATGTTTCAGTCAGGCCAATCACATCAAGATTATGATCAGTGATTAGTTCATTGACTATAATTGCCTTTGAAGTAAGGGATCTAACATTAAGTAGCCCTATTTTGAGATGTGAGGTATCATGATCTCTTTCAGTAATGACAGGAATGGAGGTGGTCTTTATCCTAGTGAGATTGCTAAGGCGAACACCGCCATGTTTAGTTTTGCCCAACCTAGGTCGAGGCACAGACACGGTCTCAATGGTGATAGCTGAGCTGACTACACTGACTATGCTAGTGGCAGACTCCACTATGCTGGCAGGCTGGCTAATAGCCTGCTGCCTGGCCTGCACCCTATTTCATTGTGGAGCTAGAGGAGTTAGAGCCCTGTCTATGTTGGCAGATAAGATGAGAGCAGAGAGACAGTAGATCTACCTGGTCTGTCAAAATATAATAGAGACACTAGATCTAGCTGGTCTGTCATAATATAATAGAGACAGTAGATCTACCTGGTCTGTCAAAATATAATAGAGACAGTAGATCTAGCTGGTTTGTCATAATATAATAGAGACAGTATATCTACCTGGTCTGTCATTTTATAATAGAGACAGTAGATCTAGCTGGTCTGTCATAATATAATAAAGACAGTAGATCTAGCTGGTCTGTCATAATATAATAGAGACATTAGATCTAGCTGGTCTGTCATAGTATAATAGGGACAGTAGATCTACCTGGTCTGTCAAAATATAATAGAGACAGTGGCTCTACCTGGTCTGTCAAAATATAATAGAGATAGTAGATCTAGCTGGTCTGTCATAATACCATAGAGACAGTAGATCTAGCTGGTCTGTCATAATATAATAGACAGAAGATCTAGCTGGTCTGTCATAATATAATAGACACAGTAGATCTAGCTGGTCTGTCATATTATAATAGAGACAATAGATCGAGCTGGTCTGTCATAATATAATAGACAGTAGATCTAGCTGGTCTGTTATAATATAATATAGACAGTAGATCTAGCTGGTCTGTCATAATATAATAGAGACAGTAGATCTAGATGGTCTGTCATATTATAATAGAGACAATAGATCTAGCTGGTCTGTCATAATATAATAGACACAGTAGATATAGCTGGTCTGTCATCATATAATAGAGACAGTATATCTACCTGGTCTGTCATAATATAATAGAGACAGTAGATATAGCTGGTCTGTCATAATATAATAGAGACAGTAGATCTAGCTGGTCAGTGATAATACAATAGAGACAGTAGATATAGCTGGTCTGTCATTTTATAATGGAGACAGTAGATCTAGCTGGTCTGTCATAATATAATAGAGACAGTAGATCTAGCTGGTCTGTCATAATACAATAGAGACAGTAGATCTAGCTGGTCTGTCATAATATAATAGAGACAGTAGATCTAGCTGGTCTGTCATAATATAATAGAGACAGTGTATCTACCAGGTCTGTCATAATATAACAGAGACAGTAGATCTACCTGGTATGTCAAAATATAATAGAGACAGTAGATCTAGCTGGTCTGTCATAATATAATAGAGACAGTAGATCTAGCTGGTCTGTCATATTATAATAGAGACAGTAGATCTAGCTGGTCTGTCATAATATAATAGAGACAGTGTATCTACCAGGTCTGTCATAATATAACAGAAATAGTAGATCTAGCTGGTCTGTCATAATATAACAGAGACAGTAGATCTACCTGGTATGTCAAAATATAATAGAGACAGTAGATCTAGCTGGTCTGTCATAATATAATAGAGATTGTAGTTTTACCTAGTCTGTCATAATAGAATAGAGACAGTAGATCTAGCTAGTCTGTCATAATATAATAGAGACAGTGTATCTACCAGGTCTGTCATAATATAACAGAAATAGTAGATCTAGCTGGTCTGTCATAATATAACAGAGACAGTAGATCTACCTGGTATGTCAAAATATAATAGAGACAGTAGATCTTGCTGGTCTGTCATAATATAATAGAGACAGTAGATCTAGCTGGTCTGTCATATTATAATAGAGACAGTAGATCTAGCTGGTCTGTCAAAATATAATAGAGATTGTAGTTTAACCTGGTCTGTCATAATAGAATAGAGACAGTAGATCTAGCTGGTCTGTCATAATATAATAGAGACAGTAGATCTACCTGGTCTGTCATAGTATAATAGAGACAGTAGATCGAGCTGGTCTGTCATAATATAATAGAGACAGTAGATCTAGCTGGTCTGTCATATTATAATAGAGACAGTAGATCTACCTGGTCTGTCATAGTATAATAGAGACAGTAGATCTAGATGGTTTGTCATAGTACAATAGAGATATAGAGACAGTAGATCTAGCTGGTCTGTCATAATATAATAGAGACAGTAGATCAAGCTGGTCTGTCATAATATAATAGAGACAGTAGATCTAGCTGGTCTGTCAAAATATAATAGAGACAGTAGATCTAGCTGGTCTGTCATAATATAATAGGGACAGTAGATCTAGCTGGTCTGTCATAATATAATAGAGACAGTGTATCTACCAGGTCTGTCATAATATAACAGAGCCAGTAGATCCAGCTGGTCTGTCATAATATAACAGAGACAGTAGATCTACCTGGTATGTCAAAATATAATAGAGACAGTAGATCTAGCTGGTCTGTCATAATATAATAGAGACAGTAGATCTAGCTGGTCTGTCATATTATAATAGAGACAGTAGATCTAGCTGGTCTGTCATAATATAATAGAGATTGTAGTTTAACCTAGTCTGTCATAATAGAATAGAGACAGTAGATCTAGCTGGTCTGTCATACTATAATAGAGACAGTGTATCTACCAGGTCTGTCATAATATAATAGAGACAGTGTATCTACCAGGTCTGTCATAATATAACAGAGACAGTAGATCTACCTGGTATGTCAAAATATAATAGAGACAGTAGATCTAGCTGGTCTGTCATAATACAATAGAGACAGTAGATCTAGCTGGTCTGTCATATTATAATAGAGACAGTAGATCTCGCTGGTCTGTCAAAATATAATAGAGATTGTAGTTTAACCTGGTCTGTCATAATATAATAGAGACAGTAGATCTAGCTGGTCTGTCATAATATAATAGAGACAGTAGATCTACCTGGTCTGTCATAGTATAATAGAGACAGTAGATCTAGCTGGTCTGTCATAATATAATAGAGACAGTAGATCTACCTGGTCTGTCATATTATAATAGAGACAGTAGATCTACCTGGTCTGTCATAGTATAATAGAGACAGTAGATATAGATGGTCTGTCATAGTTCAATAGAGATATAGAGACAGTAGATCTAGCTGGTCTGTCATAATACAATAGAGACAGTAGATCTAGCTGGTCTGTCATAATATAATAGAGACAGTAGATCTAGCTGGTCTGTCATAGTATAATAGGGACAGTAGATCTACCTGGTCTGTCAAAATATAATAGAGACAGTGGCTCTACCTGGTCTGTCAAAATATAATAGAGATAGTAGATCTAGCTGGTCTGTCATAATACCATAGAGACAGTAGATCTAGCTGGTCTGTCATAATATAATAGACAGAAGATCTAGCTGGTCTGTCATAATATAATAGACACAGTAGATCTAGCTGGTCTGTCATATTATAATAGAGACAATAGATCGAGCTGGTCTGTCATAATATAATAGACAGTAGATCTAGCTGGTCTGTTATAATATAATATAGACAGTAGATCTAGCTGGTCTGTCATAATATAATAGAGACAGTAGATCTAGATGGTCTGTCATATTATAATAGAGACAATAGATCTAGCTGGTCTGTCATAATATAATAGACACAGTAGATATAGCTGGTCTGTCATCATATAATAGAGACAGTATATCTACCTGGTCTGTCATAATATAATAGAGACAGTAGATATAGCTGGTCTGTCATAATATAATAGAGACAGTAGATCTAGCTGGTCAGTGATAATACAATAGAGACAGTAGATATAGCTGGTCTGTCATTTTATAATGGAGACAGTAGATCTAGCTGGTCTGTCATAATATAATAGAGACAGTAGATCTAGCTGGTCTGTCATAATACAATAGAGACAGTAGATCTAGCTGGTCTGTCATAATATAATAGAGACAGTAGATCTAGCTGGTCTGTCATAATATAATAGAGACAGTGTATCTACCAGGTCTGTCATAATATAACAGAGACAGTAGATCTACCTGGTATGTCAAAATATAATAGAGACAGTAGATCTAGCTGGTCTGTCATAATATAATAGAGACAGTAGATCTAGCTGGTCTGTCATATTATAATAGAGACAGTAGATCTAGCTGGTCTGTCATAATATAATAGAGACAGTGTATCTACCAGGTCTGTCATAATATAACAGAAATAGTAGATCTAGCTGGTCTGTCATAATATAACAGAGACAGTAGATCTACCTGGTATGTCAAAATATAATAGAGACAGTAGATCTAGCTGGTCTGTCATAATATAATAGAGATTGTAGTTTTACCTAGTCTGTCATAATAGAATAGAGACAGTAGATCTAGCTAGTCTGTCATAATATAATAGAGACAGTGTATCTACCAGGTCTGTCATAATATAACAGAAATAGTAGATCTAGCTGGTCTGTCATAATATAACAGAGACAGTAGATCTACCTGGTATGTCAAAATATAATAGAGACAGTAGATCTTGCTGGTCTGTCATAATATAATAGAGACAGTAGATCTAGCTGGTCTGTCATATTATAATAGAGACAGTAGATCTAGCTGGTCTGTCAAAATATAATAGAGATTGTAGTTTAACCTGGTCTGTCATAATAGAATAGAGACAGTAGATCTAGCTGGTCTGTCATAATATAATAGAGACAGTAGATCTACCTGGTCTGTCATAGTATAATAGAGACAGTAGATCGAGCTGGTCTGTCATAATATAATAGAGACAGTAGATCTAGCTGGTCTGTCATATTATAATAGAGACAGTAGATCTACCTGGTCTGTCATAGTATAATAGAGACAGTAGATCTAGATGGTTTGTCATAGTACAATAGAGATATAGAGACAGTAGATCTAGCTGGTCTGTCATAATATAATAGAGACAGTAGATCAAGCTGGTCTGTCATAATATAATAGAGACAGTAGATTTAGCTGGTCTGTCAAAATATAATAGAGACAGTAGATCTAGCTGGTCTGTCATAATATAATAGGGACAGTAGATCTAGCTGGTCTGTCATAATATAATAGAGACAGTGTATCTACCAGGTCTGTCATAATATAACAGAGCCAGTAGATCCAGCTGGTCTGTCATAATATAACAGAGACAGTAGATCTACCTGGTATGTCAAAATATAATAGAGACAGTAGATCTAGCTGGTCTGTCATAATATACTAGAGACAGTAGATCTAGCTGGTCTGTCATATTATAATAGAGACAGTAGATCTAGCTGGTCTGTCATAATATAATAGAGATTGTAGTTTAACCTAGTCTGTCATAATAGAATAGAGACAGTAGATCTAGCTGGTCTGTCATACTATAATAGAGACAGTGTATCTACCAGGTCTGTCATAATATAACAGAAATAGTAGATCTAGCTGGTCTGTCATAATATAACAGAGACAGTAGATCTACCTGGTATGTCAAAATATAATACAGACAGTAGATCTTGCTGGTCTGTCATAATGTAATAGAGACAGTAGATCTAGCTGGTCTGTCATATTATAATAGAGACAGTAGATCTAGCTGGTCTGTCAAAATATAATAGAGATTGTAGTTTAACCTGGTCTGTCATAATATAATAGAGACAGTAGATCTAGCTGGTCTGTCATAATATAATAGAGACAGTAGATCTACCTGGTCTGGCATAGTATAATAGAGACAGTAGATCTAGCTGGTCTGTCATAATATAATAGAGACAGTAGATCTACCTGGTCTGTCATATTATAATAGAGACAGTAGATCTACCTGGTCTGTCATAGTATAATAGAGACAGTAGATCTAGATGGTCTGTCATAGTACAATAGAGATATAGAGACAGTAGATCGAGCTGGTCTGTCATAATACAATAGAGACAGTAGATCTAGCTGGTCTGTCATAATATAATAGAGACAGTAGATCTACCTGGTCTGTCATAGTATAATAGAGACAGTAGATCTAGATGGTCTGTCATAGTACAATAGAGATATAGAGTCAGTAGATCTAGCTGGTCTGTCATAATATAATAGAGGCAGTGTATCTACCAGGTCTGTCATAATATAACAGAGACAGTAGATCTAGCTGGTCTGTCATAGTATAATAGAAACAGTAGATCTACCAGGTCTGTCATAATACAATAGAGACAGTAGATCTAGCTGGTCTGTCATAATATAATAGAGACAGTAGATCTACCTGGTCTGTCATAGTATAATAGAGACAGTAGATCTAGATGGTCTGTCATAGTACAATAGAGATATAGAGACAGTAGATCTAGCTGGTCTGTCATAATATAATAGAGACAGTGTATCTACCAGGTCTGTCATAATATAACAGAGACAGTAGATCTAGCTGGTCTGTCATAATATAACAGAGGCAGTAGATCTACCTGGTATGTCAAAATATAATAGAGACAGTAGATCTAGCTGGTCTGTCATAATATAATAGAGACAGTAGATCTAGCTGGTCTGTCATAATATAATAGAGATTGTAGTTTAACCTGGTCTGTCATAATACCATAGAGACAGTAGATCTAGCTGGTCTGTCATAATATAATAGACAGAAGATCTAGCTGGTCTGTCATAATATAATAGACACAGTAGATCTAGCTGGTCTGTCATAATATAATAGAGAGAGTAGATCTTGCTGGTCTGTCATAATACAATAGAGACAGTAGATCTAGATGGTCTGTCATATTATAATAGAGACAATAGATCTAGCTGGTCTGTCATAATATAATAGACAGTAGATCTAGCTGGTCTGTCATCATATAATAGAGACAGTATATCTACCTGGTCTGTCATAATATAATAGAGACAGTAGATATAGCTGGTCTGTCATAATATAATAGAGACAGTAGATCTAGCTGGTCAGTCATAATACAATAGAGACAGTTGATATAGCTGGTCTGTCATTTTATAATGGAGACAGTAGATCTAGCTGGTCTGTCATAATATAATAGAGACAGTAGATCTAGCTGGTCTGTCATAATACAATAGAGACAGTAGATCTAGCTGGTCTGTCATAATATAATAGAGACAGTAGATCTAGCTGGTCTGTCATAATATAATAGAGACAGTGTATCTACCAGGTCTGTCATAATATAACAGAGACAGTAGATCTACCTGGTATGTCAAAATATAATAGAGACAGTAGATCTAGCTGGTCTGTCATAATATAATAGAGACAGTAGATCTAGCTGGTCTGTCATATTATAATAGAGACAGTAGATCTAGCTGGTCTGTCATAATATAATAGAGACAGTGTATCTACCAGGTCTGTCATAATATAACAGAAATAGTAGATCTAGCTGGTCTGTCATAATATAACAGAGACAGTAGATCTAGCTGGTCTGTCATAATATAATAGAGACAGTAGATCTACCTGGTCTGGCATAGTATAATAGAGACAGTAGATCTAGCTGGTCTGTCATAATATAATAGAGACAGTAGATCTACCTGGTCTGTCATATTATAATAGAGACAGTAGATCTACCTGGTCTGTCATAGTATAATAGAGACAGTAGATCTAGATGGTCTGTCATAGTACAATAGAGATATAGAGACAGTAGATCGAGCTGGTCTGTCATAATACAATAGAGACAGTAGATCTAGCTGGTCTGTCATAATATAATAGAGACAGTAGATCTACCTGGTCTGTCATAGTATAATAGAGACAGTAGATCTAGATGGTCTGTCATAGTACAATAGAGATATAGAGTCAGTAGATCTAGCTGGTCTGTCATAATATAATAGAGGCAGTGTATCTACCAGGTCTGTCATAATATAACAGAGACAGTAGATCTAGCTGGTCTGTCATAGTATAATAGAAACAGTAGATCTACCAGGTCTGTCATAATACAATAGAGACAGTAGATCTAGCTGGTCTGTCATAATATAATAGAGACAGTAGATCTACCTGGTCTGTCATAGTATAATAGAGACAGTAGATCTAGATGGTCTGTCATAGTACAATAGAGATATAGAGACAGTAGATCTAGCTGGTCTGTCATAATATAATAGAGACAGTGTATCTACCAGGTCTGTCATAATATAACAGAGACAGTAGATCTAGCTGGTCTGTCATAATATAACAGAGGCAGTAGATCTACCTGGTATGTCAAAATATAATAGAGACAGTAGATCTAGCTGGTCTGTCATAATATAATAGAGACAGTAGATCTAGCTGGTCTGTCATAATATAATAGAGATTGTAGTTTAACCTGGTCTGTCATAATACCATAGAGACAGTAGATCTAGCTGGTCTGTCATAATATAATAGACAGAAGATCTAGCTGGTCTGTCATAATATAATAGACACAGTAGATCTAGCTGGTCTGTCATAATATAATAGAGAGAGTAGATCTTGCTGGTCTGTCATAATACAATAGAGACAGTAGATCTAGATGGTCTGTCATATTATAATAGAGACAATAGATCTAGCTGGTCTGTCATAATATAATAGACAGTAGATCTAGCTGGTCTGTCATCATATAATAGAGACAGTATATCTACCTGGTCTGTCATAATATAATAGAGACAGTAGATATAGCTGGTCTGTCATAATATAATAGAGACAGTAGATCTAGCTGGTCAGTCATAATACAATAGAGACAGTTGATATAGCTGGTCTGTCATTTTATAATGGAGACAGTAGATCTAGCTGGTCTGTCATAATATAATAGAGACAGTAGATCTAGCTGGTCTGTCATAATACAATAGAGACAGTAGATCTAGCTGGTCTGTCATAATATAATAGAGACAGTAGATCTAGCTGGTCTGTCATAATATAATAGAGACAGTGTATCTACCAGGTCTGTCATAATATAACAGAGACAGTAGATCTACCTGGTATGTCAAAATATAATAGAGACAGTAGATCTAGCTGGTCTGTCATAATATAATAGAGACAGTAGATCTAGCTGGTCTGTCATATTATAATAGAGACAGTAGATCTAGCTGGTCTGTCATAATATAATAGAGACAGTGTATCTACCAGGTCTGTCATAATATAACAGAAATAGTAGATCTAGCTGGTCTGTCATAATATAACAGAGACAGTAGATCTACCTGGTATGTCAAAATATAATAGAGACAGTAGATCTAGCTGGTCTGTCATAATATAATAGAGATTGTAGTTTTACCTAGTCTGTCATAATAGAATAGAGACAGTAGATCTAGCTAGTCTGTCATAATATAATAGAGACAGTGTATCTACCAGGTCTGTCATAATATAACAGAAATAGTAGATCTAGCTGGTCTGTCATAATATAACAGAGACAGTAGATCTACCTGGTATGTCAAAATATAATAGAGACAGTAGATCTTGCTGGTCTGTCATAATATAATAGAGACAGTAGATCTAGCTGGTCTGTCATATTATAATAGAGACAGTAGATCTAGCTGGTCTGTCAAAATATAATAGAGATTGTAGTTTAACCTGGTCTGTCATAATAGAATAGAGACAGTAGATCTAGCTGGTCTGTCATAATATAATAGAGACAGTAGATCTACCTGGTCTGTCATAGTATAATAGAGACAGTAGATCGAGCTGGTCTGTCATAATATAATAGAGACAGTAGATCTAGCTGGTCTGTCATATTATAATAGAGACAGTAGATCTACCTGGTCTGTCATAGTATAATAGAGACAGTAGATCTAGATGGTTTGTCATAGTACAATAGAGAGAGAGACAGTAGATCTAGCTGGTCTGTCATAATATAATAGAGACAGTAGATCAAGCTGGTCTGTCATAATATAATAGAGACAGTAGATCTAGCTTGTCTGTCAAAATATAATAGAGACAGTAGATCTAGCTGGTCTGTCATAATATAATAGGGACAGTAGATCTAGCTGGTCTGTCATAATATAATAGAGACAGTGTATCTACCAGGTCTGTAATAATATAACAGAGCCAGTAGATCCAGCTGGTCTGTCATAATATAACAGAGACAGTAGATCTACCTGGTATGTCAAAATATAATAGAGACAGTAGATCTAGCTGGTCTGTCATAATATAATAGAGACAGTAGATCTAGCTGGTCTGTCATATTATAATAGAGACAGTAGATCTAGCTGGTCAGTCATAATATAATAGAGATTGTAGTTTAACCTAGTCTGTCATAATAGAATAGAGACAGTAGATCTAGCTGGTCTGTCATACTATAATAGAGACAGTGTATCTACCAGGTCTGTCATAATATAACAGAAATAGTAGATCTAGCTGGTCTGTCATAATATAACAGAGACAGTAGATCTACCTGGTATGTCAAAATATAATAGAGACAGTAGATCTTGCTGGTCTGTCATAATGTAATAGAGACAGTAGATCTAGCTGGTCTGTCATATTATAATAGAGACAGTAGATCTAGCTGGTCTGTCAAAATATAATAGAGATTGTAGTTTAACCTGGTCTGTCATAATATAATAGAGACAGTAGATCTAGCTGGTCTGTCATAATATAATAGAGACAGTAGATCTACCTGGTCTGTCATAGTATAATAGAGACAGTAGATCTAGCTGGTCTGTCATAATATAATAAGAGACAGTAGATCTACCTGGTCTGTCATATTATAATAGAGACAGTAGATCTACCTGGTCTGTCATAGTATAATAGAGACAGTAGATCTAGATGGTCTGTCATAGTACAATAGAGATATAGAGACAGTAGATCGAGCTGGTCTGTCATAATACAATAGAGACAGTAGATCTAGCTGGTCTGTCATAATATAATAGAGACAGTAGATCTACCTGGTCTGTCATAGTATAATAGAGACAGTAGATCTAGATGGTCTGTCATAGTACAATAGAGATATAGAGTCAGTAGATCTAGCTGGTCTGTCATAATATAATAGAGGCAGTGTATCTACCAGGTCTGTCATAATATAACAGAGACAGTAGATCTAGCTGGTCTGTCATAGTATAATAGAAACAGTAGATCTACCAGGTCTGTCATAATACAATAGAGACAGTAGATCTAGCTGGTATGTCATAATATAATAGAGACAGTAGATCTACCTGGTCTGTCATAGTATAATAGAGACAGTAGATCTAGATGGTCTGTCATAGTACAATAGAGATATAGAGACAGTAGATCTAGCTGGTCTGTCATAATATAATAGAGACAGTGTATCTACCAGGTCTGTCATAATATAACAGAGACAGTAGATCTAGCTGGTCTGTCATAATATAACAGAGGCAGTAGATCTACCTGGTATGTCAAAATATAATAGAGACAGTAGATCTAGCTGGTCTGTCATAATATAATAGAGACAGCAGATCTGGCTGGTCTGTCATAATATAATAGAGATTGTAGTTTAACCTGGTCTGTCATAATACCATAGAGACAGTAGATCTAGCTGGTCTGTCATAATATAATAGACAGAAGATCTAGCTGGTCTGTCATAATATAATAGACACAGTAGATCTAGCTGGTCTGTCATAATATAATAGAAAGTAGATCTTGCTGGTCTGTCATAATACAATAGAGACAGTAGATCTAGCTGGTCTGTCATAATATAATAGAGACAGTAGATCTAGCTGGTCTGTCATATTATAATAGAGACAATAGATCGAGCTGGTCTGTCATAATATAATAGACAGTAGATCTAGCTGGTCTGTTATAATATAATATAGACAGTAGATCTAGCTGGTCTGTCATAATATAATAGAGACAGTAGATCTAGATGGTCTGTCATATTATAATAGAGACAATAGATCTAGCTGGTCTGTCATAATATAATAGACACAGTAGATATAGCTGGTCTGTCATCATATAATAGAGACAGTAGATCTAGCTGGTCTGTCATAATACAATAGAGACAGTAGATCTAGATGGTCTGTCATAATATAATAGAGACAGTAGATCTAGCTGGTCAGTCATAATACAATAGAGACAGTAGATGTAGCTGGTCTGTCATTTTATAATGGAGACAGTATATCTAGCTGGTCTGTCATAATATAATATAGACAGTAGATCTAGCTGGTCTGTCATAATACAATAGAGACAGTAGATCTACCTGGTCTGTCATAATATAATAGAGACAGTAGATCTAGCTGGTCTGTCATAATATAATAGACAGAAGATCTAGCTGGTCTGTCATAATATAATAGAGACAGTAGATCTAGCTGGTCTGTCATAATATAATAGAGAGAGTAGATCTTGCTGGTCTGTCATAATACAATAGAGACAGTAGATCTAGCTGGTCTGTCATAATATAATAGAGACAGTAGATCTAGCTGGTCTGTCATATTATAATAGAGATAATAGATCTAGCTGGTCTGTCATAATATAATAGACATTAGATCTAGCTGGTCTGTCATAATATAATAGACAGTAGATCTAGCTGGTCTGTCATAATATAATAGACACAGTAGATATAGCTGGTCTGTCATAATATAATAGAGACAGTAGATCTAGCTGGTCTGTCATAATATAATAGAGACAGTAGATCTAGCTGGTCAGTCATAATATAATAGACACAGTAGATCAGGCTGGTCTGTCATAATATAATAGAGACAGTATATCTACCTGGTCTGTCATAATATAATAGAGACAGTATATCGACCTGGTCTGTCATAATATAATAGACACAGTATATCGACCTGGTCTGTCATAATACAGAAGAGACAGTAGATCTAGCTGGTCTGTCATAATATAATAGAGACAGTATATCGACCTGGTCAGTCATAATATGATAGAGACAGTATATCGACCTGGTCTGTCATAATACAGAAGAGACAGTAGATCTAGCTGGTCTGTCATAATATAATAGACACAGTAGATCTAGCTGGTCTGTGATAATACAATAGAGACAGTAGATCTAGCTGGTCTGTCATAATACAATAGAGACAGTAGATTTAGCTGCTCTGTCATACCATAATAGAGACAGTATATCTACCTGGTCTGTCATTTTATAATAGAGACAGTAGATCTAGCTGGTCTGTCATATTATAATGGAGTCTGTATGTCTACCTGTTCTCTCATAATATAATAGAGACAGTAGATCTAGCTGGTCTGTCATAATATAATAGAGACAGTAGATCTAGCTGGTCTGTCATAATATAATAGAGACAGTAGATCTAGCTGGTCTGTCATAATATAATAGAGACAGTAGATCTAGCTGGTCTGTCATAATATAATAGAGACAGTAGATCTAGCTGGTCTGTCATATTATAATAGGGACAGTAGATCTACCTGGTCTGTCAAAATATAATAGAGACAGTAGATCTAGCTGGTCTGTCCTAATATAATAGAGACAGTAGATCTAGCTGGTCTGTCATAATACAATAGAGACAGTAGATTTAGCTGGTCTTTCATAGCATAATAGAGACATAGAGACAGTAGATCTAGCTGGTCTGTCATAATATAATAGAGACAGTATATCTACCTGGTCTGTCATTTTTATAATAGAGACAGTAGATCTAGCTGGTCTGTCATAATATAATAGAGACAGTAGATCTAGCTGGTCTGTCATAATATAATAGAGACAGTAGATCTAGCTGGTCTGTCATCGTATAATAGGGACAGTAGATCTACCTGGTCTGTCAAAATATAATAGAGACAGTAGATTTAGTTGGTCTGTCATAATATAATAGAGACACTAGATCTAGCTGGTCTGTCATAATATAATAGAGATAGTAGATCTAGCTGGTCTGTCATAATACAATAGAAACAGTAGATCTAGCTGGTCTGGCATAATGTCATATTATAATAGAGACAATAGATCTAGCTGGTCTCTCATTCTCTCATAATATAATAGAGACAGTAGATCTAGCTGGTCTGTCATAATACAATAGAGACAGTAGATCTAGCTGGTCTGTCATAATACAATAGAGACAGTAGATTTAGCTGGTCTGTCATACCATAATAGAGACATAGAGACAGTAGATTTAGCTGGTCTGTCATAATATAATAGAGACAGTATATCTACCTGGTCTGTCATTTTATAATGGAGTCTGTATATCTACCTGGTCTCTCATAATATAATAGAGACAGTAGATCTAGCTGGTCTGTCATAATACAATAGAGACAGTAGATCTAGCTGGTCTGTCATACCATAATAGAGACATAGAGACAGTAGATTTAGCTGGTCTGTCATAATATAATAGAGACAGTATATCTACCTGGTCTGTCATTTTATAATAGAGACAGTAGATCTAGCTGGTCTGTCATAATATAATAGAGACAGTAGATCTAGCTGGTCTGTCATAGTATAATAGGGACAGTAGATCTAGCTGGTCTGTCATAATGTCATATTATAATTGAGACAATAGATCTAGCTGGTCTGTCATAATATAATAGAGACAGTAGATCTAGCTGGTCTGTCATATTATAATAGAGACAATAGATCTAGCTGGTCTGTCATAATATAATAGAGAAGTAGATCTAGCTGGTCTGTCATTTTATAATGGAGACAGTATATCTACCTGGTCTCTCATAATATAGTAGAGACAGTAGATCTAGCTGGTCTGTCATAATACAATAGAGACAGTAGATCTAGCTGGTCTGTCATAATAAAATAGACAGTATATCTAGCTGGTCTGTCATAATATAATAGAGAGTAGATTTAGCTGGTCTGTCATAATATAATAGAGACAGTATATCTACCTGGTCTGTCATTTTATAATAGAGACAGTAGATCTAGCTGGTCTGTCATATTATAATAGAGACAATTTATCAAGCTGGTCTGTCATAATACAATAGCGAGAATAGATCTAGCTGGTCTGTCATTTTATAATGGAGTCTGTATATCTACCTGGTCTGTCATAATATAATAGAGACAGTATATCTAGCTGGTCTGTCATAATATAATAGAGACAGTAGATCTAGCTGGTCTGTCATAATATAATAGAGACAGTAGATCTAGCTGGTCTGTCATAATATAATAGAGACAGTAGATCTAGCTGGTCTGTCATAATGTCATATTATAATAGAGACAATAGATCTAGCTGGTCTGTCATAATATAATAGAGACAGTAGATCTAGCTGGTCTGTCATATTATAATAGAGACAGTAGATCTAGCTGGTCTGTCATATTATAATAGAGACAGTAGATCTAGCTGGTCTGTCATAATACAATAGCGAGAATAGATCTAGCTGGTCTGTCATTTTATAATGGAGACAGTATATCTACCTGGTCTCTCATAATATAATAGTGACAGTAGATCTGGCTGGTCTGTCATAATACAATAGAGACAGTAGATCTAGCGGGTCTGTCATAATAAAATAGAGACAGTATATCTAGCTGGTCTGTCATAATATAATAGACAGTAGATTTAGCTGGTCTGTCATAATATAATAGAGACAGTATATCTAGCTGGTCTGTCATTTTATAATAGAGACAGTAGATCTAGCTGGTCTGTCATATTATAATAGAGACAATTTATCTAGCTGGTCTGTCATAATAATAGAATAATAGCTGGCGAGAAGTAGATCTAGCTGGTCTGTCATTTTATAATAGAGTCAGTATATCTACCTGGTCTGTCATAATATAATAGAGACAGTAGATCTAGCTGGTCTGTCATAATATAATAGAGACAGTAGATCTAGCTGGTCTGTCATAATATAATAGAGACAGTAGATCTAGCTGGTCTGTCATAATATAATAGAGACAGTAGATCTAGCTGGTCTGTCATAATATAATAGGGACAGTAGATCTAGCTGGTCTGTCATATTATAATAGAGACAATTTATCTAGCTGGTCTGTCATAATACAAGACGAGTAGATCTAGCTGGTCTGTCATTTTATAATGGAGTCAGTATATCTACCTGGTCTCTCATAATATAATAGAGACAGTAGATCTAGCTGGTCTGTCATAATACAATAGAGACAGTAGATCTAGCTGGTCTGTCATAATACAATAGAGACAGTAGATTTAGCTGGTCTGTCATAATATAATAGAGACAGTAGATCTAGCTGGTCTGTCATAATATAATAGAGACAGTAGATCTAGCTGGTCTGTCATTTTATAATAGAGACAGTAGATCTAGCTGGTCTGTCATAATATAATAGAGACAGTAGATCTAGCTGGTCTGTCATAGTATAATAGAGACAGTAGATCTAGCTGGTCTGTCATAATGTCATATTATAGCTGGTCTGAGACAATAGATCTAGCTGGTCTGTCATAATATAATAGAGACAGTAGATCTAGCTGGTCTGTCATAATATAATAGAGACAGTAGATCTAGCTGGTCTGTCATAATATAATAGAGACAGTAGATCTAGCTGGTCTGTCATAATATAATAGAGACAGTAGATCTAGCTGGTCTGTCATAATATAATAGAGACAGTATATCTACCTGGTCTGTCATAATATAATAGAGACAGTATATCTACCTGGTCTGTCATTTTATAATAGAGACAGTAGATCTAGCTGGTCTGTCATAATATAATAGAGACAGTAGATCTAGCTGGTCTGTCATAATATAATAGAGACAGTAGATCTAGCTGGTCTGTCATAGTATAATAGAGACAGTAGATCTAGCTGGTCTGTCATATTATAATAGAGACAATTTATCTAGCTGGTCTGTCATAATACAATAGAGAATAGATCTAGCTGGTCTGTCATTTATAATAGAGTCTGTATATCTACCTGGTCTGTCATAATATAATAGAGACAGTAGATCTAGCTGGTCTGTCATAATATAATAGAGACAGTAGATCTAGCTGGTCTGTCATAATATAATAGAGACAGTAGATCTAGCTGGTCTGTCATAATGTCATAATAGAGACAATAGATCTAGCTGGTCTGTCATAATATAATAGAGACAGTAGATCTAGCTGGTCTGTCATATTATAATAGAGACAGTAGATCTAGCTGGTCTGTCATATTATAATAGAGACAGTATTGATCTAGCTGGTCTGTCATAATACAATAGAGAGAATAGATCTAGCTGGTCTGTCATTTTATAATGGAGTAGATATATCTGGTCTGTCATAATATAGTAGAGACAGTAGATCTAGCTGGTCTGTCATAATATAATAGAGACAGTAGATCTAGCTGGTCTGTCATAATAAAATAGACAGTAGATCTAGCTGGTCTGTCATAATATAATAGAGACAGTAGATCTAGCTGGTCTGTCATAATATAATATAGACAGTATATCTAGCTGGTCTGTCATAATATAATAGAGACAGTAGATCTAGCTGGTCTGTCATATTATAATAGAGACAATAGATCTAGCTGGTCTGTCATAATACAATAGAGACAGTAGATCTAGCTGGTCTGTCATAATATAATAGAGACAGTAGATCTAGCTGGTCTGTCATAATATAATAGAGACAGTAGATCTAGCTGGTCTGTCATAATATAATAGAGACAGTAGATCTAGCTGGTCTGTCATAATATAATAGAGACAGTAGATCTAGCTGGTCTGTCATAATATAATAGAGACAGTAGATCTAGCTGGTCTGTCATAATATAATAGAGACAGTAGATCTAGCTGGTCTGTCATATTATAATAGAGACAATTTATCTAGCTGGTCTGTCATAATACAATAGCGAGAATAGATCTAGCTGGTCTGTCATTTTATAATGGAGTCTGTATATCTACCTGGTCTCTCATAATATAATAGAGACAGTAGATCTAGCTGGTCTGTCATAATACAATAGAGACAGTAGATCTAGCTGGTCTGTCATAATACAATAGAGACAGTAGATTTAGCTGGTCTGTCATATTATAATAGAGACATAGAGACAGTAGATTTAGCTGGTCTGTCATAATATAATAGAGACAGTAGATCTACCTGGTCTGTCATTTAATATAATAGAGACAGTAGATCTAGCTGGTCTGTCATAATATAATAGAGACAGTAGATCTAGCTGGTCTGTCATAGTATAATAGGGACAGTAGATCAAGCTGGTCTGTCATAATGTCATATTATAATTGAGACAATAGATCTAGCTGGTCTGTCATAATATAATAGAGACAGTAGATCTAGCTGGTCTGTCATAATATAATAGAGACAGTAGATCTAGCTGGTCTGTCATAATATAATAGAGACAGTAGATCTAGCTGGTCTGTCATAATAACATAATAGAGACATAGAGACAGTAGATCTAGCTGGTCTGTCATAATATAATAGAGACAGTATATCTACCTGGTCTGTCATAATATAATAGAGACAGTAGATCTAGCTGGTCTGTCATAATATAATAGAGACAGTAGATCTAGCTGGTCTGTCATAATATAATAGAGACAGTAGATCTAGCTGGTCTGTCATAATATAATAGAGACAGTAGATCTAGCTGGTCTGTCATAATATAATAGAGACAGTAGATCTAGCTGGTCTGTCATAATATAATAGAGACAGTTTATCTAGCTGGTCTGTCATAATATAATAGAGACATAGATCTAGCTGGTCTGTCATCATATATAATAGAGACAGTAGATCTAGCTGGTCTGTCATAATATAATAGAGACAGTAGATCTAGCTGGTCTGTCATAATATAATAGAGACAGTAGATCTAGCTGGTCTGTCATAATATAATAGAGACAGTAGATTTAGCTGGTCTGTCATAATAATAGAGACATAGAGACAGTAGATCTAGCTGGTCTGTCATAATATAATAGAGACAGTATATCTACCTGGTCTGTCATAATATAATAGAGACAGTAGATCTAGCTGGTCTGTCATAATATAATAGAGACAGTAGATCTAGCTGGTCTGTCATAGTATAATAGGGACAGTAGATCTAGCTGGTCTGTCATAATGTCATATTATGGTCTGTGAGACAATAGATCTAGCTGGTCTGTCATAATATAATAGAGACAGTAGATCTAGCTGGTCTGTCATAATATAATAGAGACAGTAGATCTAGCTGGTCTGTCATAATATAATAGAGACAATAGATCTAGCTGGTCTGTCATAATATAATAGAGACAGTAGATCTAGCTGGTCTGTCATAACATATAATAGAGACAGTAGATCTAGCTGGTCTGTCATAATATAATAGAGACAGTAGATCTAGCTGGTCTGTCATAATATAATAGAGACAGTAGATCTAGCTGGTCTGTCATAATATAATAGAGACAGTAGATCTAGCTGGTCTGTCATAATATAATAGAGACAGTAGATCTAGCTGGTCTGTCATAATATAATAGAGACAGTAGATCTAGCTGGTCTGTCATAATATAATAGAGACAGTAGATCTAGCTGGTCTGTCATAATATAATAGAGACAGTTTATCTAGCTGGTCTGTCATAATACAATAGAGAATAGATCTAGCTGGTCTGTCATTTTATAATGGAGTCAGTAGATCTAGCTGGTCTGTCATAATATAATAGAGACAGTAGATCTAGCTGGTCTGTCATAATATAATAGAGACAGTAGATCTAGCTGGTCTGTCATAATATAATAGAGACAGTAGATCTAGCTGGTCTGTCATACCATAATATAGACATAGAGACAGTAGATCTAGCTGGTCTGTCATAATATAATAGAGACAGTATATCTACCTGGTCTGTCATTTTATAATAGAGACAGTAGATCTAGCTGGTCTGTCATAATATAATAGAGACAGTAGATCTAGCTGGTCTGTCATAATATAATAGGGACAGTAGATCTAGCTGGTCTGTCATAATGTCATATTATAGAGACAATAGATCTAGCTGGTCTGTCATAATATAATAGAGACAGTAGATCTAGCTGGTCTGTCATATTATAATAGAGACAGTAGATCTAGCTGGTCTGTCATAATATAATAGAGACAGTAGATCTAGCTGGTCTGTCATAATATAATAATAGAGACAGTAGATCTAGCTGGTCTGTCATAATATAATAGAGACAGTAGATCTAGCTGGTCTGTCATAATATAATAGAGACAGTAGATCTAGCTGGTCTGTCATTTATAATAGAGACAGTAGATCTAGCTGGTCTGTCATAATATAATAGAGACAGTAGATCTAGCTGGTCTGTCATAATATAATAGAGACAGTAGATCTAGCTGGTCTGTCATAATATAATAGAGACAGTAGATCTAGCTGGTCTGTCATATTATAATAGAGACAGTAGATCTAGCTGGTCTGTCATAATATAATAGAGACAGTAGATCTAGCTGGTCTGTCATTTATAATAGGACAGTAGATCTACCTGGTCTGTCATAATATAATAGAGACAGTAGATCTAGCTGGCCTGTCATAATATAATAGAGACAGTAGATCTAGTTGGTCTGTCATAATATAATAGAGACAGTAGATAAAGCTGGTCTGTCATGATATAATATTGACAGTAGATCTAGCTGGTCTTGCATAATATAATAGAGACAGTAGATCTAGCTGGTCTGTCATATTATAATAGAGAAAATAGATCTAGCTGGTCTGTCATAATATAATAGACACAGTAGATCTACCTGGTCTGTCATAATATAACAGCGACACTAGATCTAGCTGGTCTGTCATTTATAATAGAGACATTAGATCTAGCTGGTCTGTCATAGTACAATAGAGACAGTAGATATAGTTGGTCTGTCATAGTATAAAAGAGACATAGAGACAGTAGATTTAGCTGGTCTGTCATAATATAATAGACACAGTAGATATAGCTGGTCTGTCATAATACAATAGAGACAGTAGATCTAGCTGGTTTGTCATAATATAATAGACACAGTAGATATAGCTGGTCTGTCATAATACAATAGAGACAGTAGATCTAGCTGGTCTGTCATAGTATAATAGAGACAGTAGATCTAGCTGGTCTGTCATAATATAATAGAGACAGTAGATCTAGCTGGTCTGTCATAATATAATAGAGACAGTAGATCTAGCTGGTCTGTCATAATATAATAGAGACAGTAGATCTAGCTGGTCTGTCATATTATAATAGAGACAATTTATCTAGCTGGTCTGTCATAATATAATAGAGACAGTAGATCTAGCTGGTCTGTCATTTTATAATGGAGTCTGTATATCTACCTGGTCTGTCATAATATAATAGAGACAGTAGATCTAGCTGGTCTGTCATAATATAATAGAGACAGTAGATCTAGCTGGTCTGTCATAATATAATAGAGACAGTAGATCTAGCTGGTCTGTCATAATATAATAGAGACAGTAGATCTAGCTGGTCTGTCATAATATAATAGAGACAGTAGATCTAGCTGGTCTGTCATAATATAATAGAGACAGTAGATCTAGCTGGTCTGTCATAATATAATAGAGACAGTAGATCTAGCTGGTCTATAATATTATAATAGAGACAGTAGATCTAGCTGGTCTGTCATAATATAATAGAGACAGTAGATCTAGCTGGTCTGTAATATTATAATAGAGACAGTAGATCTAGCTGGTCTGTCATAATATAATAGAGACAGTAGATCTAGCTGGTCTGTCATAATATAATAGAGACAGTAGATCTAGCTGGTCTGTCATAATATAATAGAGACAGTAGATCTAGCTGGTCTGTCATAATATAATAGAGACAGTAGATCTAGCTGGTCTGTCATAATATAATAGAGACAGTAGATCTAGCTGGTCTGTCATAATATAATAGAGACAGTAGATCTAGCTGGTCTGTCATAATATAATAGAGACAGTAGATCTACCTGGTCTGTCATTTATAATAGAGACAGTAGATCTAGCTGGTCTGTCATATTATAATAGAGACAAGATCTAGCTGGTCTGTCATAATACAATAGAGAATAGATCTAGCTGGTCTGTCATTTTATAATAGAGACAGTATATCTACCTGGTCTGTCATAATATAATAGAGACAGTAGATCTAGCTGGTCTGTCATAATATAATAGAGACAGTAGATCTAGCTGGTCTGTCATAATATAATAGAGACAGTAGATCTAGCTGGTCTGTCATAATATAATAGAGACAGTAGATCTAGCTGGTCTGTCATAATATAATAGAGACAGTAGATCTAGCTGGTCTGTCATAATATAATAGAGACAGTAGATCTAGCTGGTCTGTCATAATATAATAGAGACAGTAGATCTAGCTGGTCTGTCATAATATAATAGAGACAGTAGATCTAGCTGGTCTGTCATAATACAATAGAGACAGTAGATCTAGCTGGTCTGTCATAATATAATAGAGACAGTAGATCTAGCTGGTCTGTCATAATATAATAGAGACAGTATAGATCTAGCTGGTCTGTCATTTTATAATAGAGACAGTAGATCTAGCTGGTCTGTCATAATATAATAGAGACAGTAGATCTAGCTGGTCTGTCATAATATAATAGAGACAGTAGATCTAGCTGGTCTGTCATAATATAATAGAGACAGTAGATCTAGCTGGTCTGTCATAATATAATAGAGACAATAGATCTAGCTGGTCTGTCATAATACAATAGAGAGAATAGATCTAGCTGGTCTGTCATTTTATAATGGAGTCTGTATATCTACCTGGTCTGTCATAATATAATAGAGACAGTAGATCTAGCTGGTCTGTCATAATATAATAGAGACAGTAGATCTAGCTGGTCTGTCATAATACAATAGAGACAGTAGATGTAGCTGGTCTGTCATATTATAATAGAGACAATTTATCTAGCTGGTCTGTCATAATACAATAGCGAGAATAGATCTAGCTGGTCTGTCATATTATAATAGAGACAATTTATCTAGCTGTTCTCTCATAATATAATAGAGACAGTAGATCTAGCTGGTCTGTCATAATATAATAGAGACAGTAGATCTAGCTGGTCTGTCATAATATAATAGAGACAGTAGATCTAGCTGGTCTGTCATAATATAATAGAGACAGTAGATCTAGCTGGTCTGTCATAATATAATAGAGACAGTATATCTAGCTGGTCTGTCATTTTATAATAGAGACAGTAGATCTAGCTGGTCTGTCATAATATAATAGAGACAGTAGATCTAGCTGGTCTGTCATAATATAATAGGGACAGTAGATCTAGCTGGTCTGTCATAATCATATTATAGTGAGACAGTAGATCTAGCTGGTCTGTCATAATATAATAGAGACAGTAGATCTAGCTGGTCTGTCATATTATAATAGAGACAGTTTATCTAGCTGGTCTGTCATAATATAATAGAGACAGTAGATCTAGCTGGTCTGTCATTTTATAATAGAGTTGGTAGATCTAGCTGGTCTGTCATAATATAATAGAGACAGTAGATCTAGCTGGTCTGTCATAATATAATAGAGACAGTAGATCTAGCTGGTCTGTCATAATATAATAGAGACAGTAGATCTAGCTGGTCTGTCATAATATAATAGAGACAGTATATCTAGCTGGTCTGTCATAATATAATAGAGACAGTAGATCTAGCTGGTCTGTCATAATATAATAGAGACAGTAGATCTAGCTGGTCTGTCATAATATAATAGAGACAGTAGATCTAGCTGGTCTGTCATAATATAATAGAGACAGTAGATCTAGCTGGTCTGTCATAATATAATAGAGACAGTAGATCTAGCTGGTCTGTCATAATATAATAGAGACAGTAGATCTAGCTGGTCTGTCATAATATAATAGAGACAGTAGATCTAGCTGGTCTGTCATTTTATAATAGAGACAGTAGATCTAGCTGGTCTGTCATAATATAATAGAGACAGTAGATCTAGCTGGTCTGTCATAATATAATAGAGACAGTAGATCTAGCTGGTCTGTCATAATACAATAGAGACAGTAGATCTAGCTGGTCTGTCATAATATAATAGAGACAGTAGATCTAGCTGGTCTGTCATAATATAATAGAGACAGTATATCTACCTGGTCTGTCATTTTATAATAGAGACAGTAGATCTAGCTGGTCTGTCATAATATAATAGAGACAGTAGATCTAGCTGGTCTGTCATAATATAATAGAGACAGTAGATCTAGCTGGTCTGTCATAATGTCAATATAATAGAGACAATAGATCTAGCTGGTCTGTCATAATATAATAGAGACAGTAGATCTAGCTGGTCTGTCATAATATAATAGAGACAGTAGATCTAGCTGGTCTGTCATAATATAATAGAGACAGTAGATCTAGCTGGTCTGTCATAATATAATAGAGAAGTAGATCTAGCTGGTCTGTCATAATATAATAGAGACAGTAGATCTAGCTGGTCTGTCATAATATAATAGAGACAGTAGATCTAGCTGGTCTGTCATAATATAATAGAGACAGTAGATCTAGCTGGTCTGTCATAATATAATAGAGACAGTAGATCTAGCTGGTCTGTCATAATATAATAGAGACAGTAGATCTAGCTGGTCTGTCATAATATAATAGAGACAGTAGATCTAGCTGGTCTGTCATTTTATAATAGAGACAGTAGATCTAGCTGGTCTGTCATAATATAATAGAGACAGTAGATCTAGCTGGTCTGTCATTTTATAATAGAGACAGTAGATCTAGCTGGTCTGTCATAATATAATAGAGACAGTAGATCTAGCTGGTCTGTCATAATATAATAGAGACAGTAGATCTAGCTGGTCTGTCATAATATAATAGAGACAGTAGATCTAGTTGGTCTGTCATAATATAATAGAGACAGTAGATCTAGCTGGTCTGTCATAATATAATAGAGACAGTAGATCTAGCTGGTCTGTCATAATATAATAGAGACAGTAGATCTAGCTGGTCTGTCATAATGTCATATTATAATAGAGACAATAGATCTAGCTGGTCTGTCATAATATAATAGAGACAGTAGATCTAGCTGGTCTGTCATATTATAATAGAGACAGTAGATCTAGCTGGTCTGTCATATTATAATAGAGACAGTAGATCTAGCTGGTCTGTCATAATATAATAGAGACAGTAGATCTAGCTGGTCTGTCATAATATAATAGAGATAGTAGATCTACCTGGTCTGTCATAATATAATAGAGATAGTAGATCTAGCTGGTCTGTCATAATATAATAGAGACAGTAGATCTAGCTGGTCTGTCATAATATAATAGAGACAGTAGATCTAGCTGGTCTGTCATAATATAATAGAGACAGTAGATCTAGCTGGTCTGTCATAATATAATAGAGACAGTAGATCTAGCTGGTCTGTCATAATATAATAGAGACAGTAGATCTAGCTGGTCTGTCATAATATAATAGAGACAGTAGATCTAGCTGGTCTGTCATAATAATATAATAGAGACAGTAGATCTAGCTGGTCTGTCATAATATAATAGAGACAGTAGATCTAGCTGGTCTGTCATAATATAATAGAGACAGTAGATCTAGCTGGTCTGTCATTTTATAATAGAGACAGTAGATCTAGCTGGTCTGTCATAATATAATAGAGACAGTAGATCTAGCTGGTCTGTCATAATATAATAGAGACAGTAGATCTAGCTGGTCTGTCATAATATAATAGAGACAGTAGATCTAGCTGGTCTGTCATAATATAATAGAGACAGTATATCTAGCTGGTCTGTCATTTTATAATAGAGACAGTAGATCTAGCTGGTCTGTCATAATATAATAGAGACAGTAGATCTAGCTGGTCTGTCATAATATAATAGAGACAGTAGATCTAGCTGGTCTGTCATAATAAAAGAGACAGTAGATCTAGCTGGTCTGTCATAATATAATAGAGACAGTAGATCTAGCTGGTCTGTCATAATATAATAGAGACAGTAGATCTAGCTGGTCTGTCATAATATAATAGAGACAGTAGATCTAGCTGGTCTGTCATAATATAATAGAGACAGTAGATCTAGCTGGTCTGTCATAATATAATAGAGACAGTAGATCTAGCTGGTCTGTCATTTTATAGAGACAGTAGATCTAGCTGGTCTGTCATAATATAATAGAGACAGTAGATCTAGCTGGTCTGTCATATTATAATAGAGACAGTAGATCTAGCTGGTCTGTCATAATATAATAGAGACAGTAGATCTAGCTGGTCTGTCATAATATAATAGAGACAGTAGATCTAGCTGGTCTGTCATAATATAATAGAGACAGTAGATTTAGCTGGTCTGTCATACCATAATAGAATAGAGACAGTAGATCTAGCTGGTCTGTCATAATATAATAGAGACAGTATATCTACCTGGTCTGTCATTTTATAATAGAGACAGTAGATCTAGCTGGTCTGTCATAATATAATAGAGACAGTAGATCTAGCTGGTCTGTCATAATATAATAGAGACAGTAGATCTAGCTGGTCTGTCATAATTATAATGAGACAGTAGATCTAGCTGGTCTGTCATAATATAATAGAGACAGTAGATCTAGCTGGTCTGTCATAATATAATAGAGACAGTAGATCTAGCTGGTCTGTCATATTATAATAGAGACAGTAGATCTAGCTGGTCTGTCATAATATAATAGAGACAGTAGATCTAGCTGGTCTGTCATAATATAATAGAGACAGTAGATCTAGCTGGTCTGTCATAATATAATAGAGACAGTAGATCTAGCTGGTCTGTCATAATATAATAGAGACAGTAGATCTAGCTGGTCTGTCATAATATAATAGAGACAGTAGATCTAGCTGGTCTGTCATAATATAATAGAGACAGTAGATCTAGCTGGTCTGTCATAATATAATAGAGACAGTAGATCTAGCTGGTCTGTCATAATATAATAGAGACAGTAGATCTAGCTGGTCTGTCATAATATAATAGAGACAGTAGATCTAGCTGGTCTGTCATAATATAATAGAGACAGTAGATCTAGCTGGTCTGTCATAATATAATAGAGACAGTAGATCTAGCTGGTCTGTCATAATATAATAGAGACAGTAGATCTAGCTGGTCTGTCATTGTCATATAATAGAGACAGTAGATCTAGCTGGTCTGTCATAATATAATAGAGACAGTAGATCTAGCTGGTCTGTCATAATATAATAGAGACAGTAGATCTAGCTGGTCTGTCATAATATAATAGAGACAGTAGATCTAGCTGGTCTGTCATAATATAATAGAGACAGTAGATCTAGCTGGTCTGTCATAATATAATAGAGACAGTAGATCTAGCTGGTCTGTCATAATATAATAGAGACAGTAGATCTAGCTGGTCTGTCATAATATAATAGAGACAGTAGATCTAGCTGGTCTGTCATAATATAATAGAGACAGTAGATCTAGCTGGTCTGTCATAATATAATAGAGACAGTAGATCTACCTGGTCTGTCATAATATAATAGAGACAGTAGATCTAGCTGGTCTGTCATAATATAATAGAGACAGTAGATCTAGCTGGTCTGTCATAATATAATAGAGACAGTAGATCTAGCTGGTCTGTCATAATATAATAGAGACAGTAGATCTAGCTGGTCTGTCATAATATAATAGAGACAGTAGATCTAGCTGGTCTGTCATAATATAATAGAGACAGTAGATCTAGCTGGTCTGTCATAATATAATAGAGACAGTAGATCTAGCTGGTCTGTCATAATATAATAGAGACAGTAGATCTAGCTGGTCTGTCATAATATAATAGAGACAGTAGATCTAGCTGGTCTGTCATAATATAATAGAGACAGTAGATCTAGCTGGTCTGTCATAATATAATAGAGACAGTAGATCTAGCTGGTCTGTCATAATATAATAGAGACAGTAGATCTAGCTGGTCTGTCATAATATAATAGAGACAGTAGATCTAGCTGGTCTGTCATAATATAATAGAGACAGTAGATCTAGCTGGTCTGTCATATTATAATAGAGACAGTAGATCTAGCTGGTCTGTCATAATACAATAGAGACAGTAGATCTAGCTGGTCTGTCATAATATAATAGAGACAGTAGATCTAGCTGGTCTGTCATAATATAATAGAGACAGTAGATCATAATATAATAGAGACAGTAGATCTAGCTGGTCTGTCATAATACAATAGAGACAGTAGATCTAGCTGGTCTGTCATAATATAATAGAGACAGTAGATCTAGCTGGTCTGTCATAATACAATAGAGACAGTAGATCTAGAAGGTCAGTCATAATACAATAGAGACAGTAGATTTAGCTGGTCTGTCATTTTATAATAGAGACAATAGATCTAGCTGGTCTGTCATAATATAATAGAGACAGTAGATCTAGCTGGTCTGTCATAATATAATAGAGACAGTAGATCTAGCTGGTCTGTCATTTTATAATAGAGACAGTAGATCTAGCTGGTCTGTCATAATATAATAGAGACAGTAGATCTAGCTGGTCTGTCATAATATAATAGAGACAGTAGATCTAGCTGGTCTGTCATAATATAATAGAGACAGTAGATCTACCTGGTCTGTCATAATATAATAGAGACAGTAGATCTAGCTGGTCTGTCATAATACAATAGAGACAGTAGATCTAGCTGGTCTGTCATAATATAATAGAGACAGTAGATCTAGCTGGTCTGTCATAATATAATAGAGACAGTAGATCTAGCTGGTCTGTCATAATATAATAGAGACAGTAGATCTAGCTGGTCTGTCATAATATAATAGAGACAGTAGATCTAGCTGGTCTGTCATAATATAATAGAGACAGTTTATCTAGCTGGTCTGTCATAATATAATAGAGACAGTAGATCTAGCTGGTCTGTCATAATATAATAGAGACAGTAGATCTAGCTGGTCTGTCATAATATAATAGAGACAGTAGATCTAGCTGGTCTGTCATAATATAATAGAGACAGTAGATCTAGCTGGTCTGTCATAATATAATAGAGACAGTAGATCTAGCTGGTCTGTCATAATATAATAGAGACAGTAGATCTAGCTGGTCTGTCATAATATAATAGAGACAGTAGATCTAGCTGGTCTGTCATAATATAATAGAGACAGTAGATCTAGCTGGTCTGTCATAATATAATAGAGACAGTAGATCTAGCTGGTCTGTCATAATATAATAGAGACAGTAGATCTAGCTGGTCTGTCATAATATAATAGAGACAGTAGATCTAGCTGGTCTGTCATAATATAATAGAGACAGTTTATCTAGCTGGTCTGTCATAATACAATAGAGACAGTAGATCTAGCTGGTCTGTCATAATATAATAGAGACAGTATATCTAGCTGGTCTGTCATAATATAATAGAGACAGTAGATCTAGCTGGTCTGTCATAATATAATAGAGACAGTAGATCTAGCTGGTCTGTCATAATATAATAGAGACAGTAGATCTAGCTGGTCTGTCATAATATAATAGAGACAGTAGATCTAGCTGGTCTGTCATAATATAATAGAGACAGTAGATCTAGCTGGTCTGTCATAATATAATAGAGACAGTAGATCTAGCTGGTCTGTCATAATATAATAGAGACAGTAGATCTAGCTGGTCTGTCATAATATAATAGAGACAGTAAATCTAGCTGTTCTGTCATAATATAATAGAGACAGTAGATCTAGCTGGTCTGTCATAATATAATAGAGACAGTAGATCTAGCTGGTCTGTCATAATATAATAGAGACAGTAGATCTAGCTGGTCTGTCATAATATAATAGAGACAGTAGATCTAGCTGGTCTGTCATAATATAATAGAGACAGTAGATCTAGCTGGTCTGTCATAATACAATAGAGACAGTAGATCTAGCTGGTCTGTCATAATGTCATATTATAATAGAGACAGTAGATCTAGCTGGTCTGTCATAATATAATAGAGACAGTAGATCTAGCTGGTCTGTCATAATATAATAGAGACAGTAGATCTAGCTGGTCTGTCATAATATAATAGAGACAGTAGATCTAGCTGGTCTGTCATAATATAATAGAGACAGTATATCTACCTGGTCTGTCATAATATAATAGAGACAGTAGATCTAGCTGGTCTGTCATAATACAATAGAGACAGTAGATCTAGCTGGTCTGTCATAATATAATAGAGACAGTAGATCTAGCTGGTCTGTCATAATATAATAGAGACAGTAGATCTAGCTGGTCTGTCATAATATAATAGAGACAGTAGATCTAGCTGGTCTGTCATAATATAATAGAGACAGTATATCTACCTGGTCTGTCATAATATAATAGAGACAGTAGATCTAGCTGGTCTGTCATAATATAATAGAGACAGTAGATCTAGCTGGTCTGTCATAATATAATAGAGACAGTAGATCTAGCTGGTCTGTCATAATATAATAGAGACAGTAGATCTAGCTGGTCTGTCATAATATAATAGAGACAGTAGATCTAGCTGGTCTGTCATAATATAATAGAGACAGTAGATCTAGCTGGTCTGTCATAATATAATAGAGACAGTAGATCTAGCTGGTCTGTCATAATATAATAGAGACAGTAGATCTAGCTGGTCTGTCATAATATAATAGAGACAGTAGATCTAGCTGGTCTGTCATAATATAATAGAGACAGTAGATCTAGCTGGTCTGTCATAATATAATAGAGACAGTAGATCTAGCTAGCTGGTCTGTCATAATATAATAGAGACAGTAGATCTAGCTGGTCTGTCATAATATAATAGAGACAGTAGATCTAGCTGGTCTGTCATAATATAATAGAGACAGTAGATCTAGCTGGTCTGTCATAATATAATAGAGACAGTAGATCTAGCTGGTCTGTCATAATATAATAGAGACAGTAGATCTAGCTGGTCTGTCATAATATAATAGACAGTAGATCTAGCTGGTCTGTCATAATATAATAGAGACAGTAGATCTAGCTGGTCTGTCATAATATAATAGAGACAGTAGATCTAGCTGGTCTGTCATAATATAATAGAGACAGTAGATCTAGCTGGTCTGTCATAATATAATAGAGACAGTAGATCTAGCTGGTCTGTCATAATATAATAGAGACAAGTTTATCTAGCTGGTCTGTCATAATATAATAGAGACAGTAGATCTAGCTGGTCTGTCATTTTATAATAGAGTCAGTATATCTACCTGGTCTGTCATAATATAATAGAGACAGTAGATCTAGCTGGTCTGTCATAATATAATAGAGACAGTAGATCTAGCTGGTCTGTCATAATATAATAGAGACAGTAGATTTAGCTGGTCTGTCATAATAATAGAGAATAGAGACAGTAGATCTAGCTGGTCTGTCATAATATAATAGAGACAGTAGATCTACCTGGTCTGTCATAATATAATAGAGACAGTAGATCTAGCTGGTCTGTCATAATATAATAGAGACAGTAGATCTAGCTGGTCTGTCATAATATAATAGAGACAGTAGATCTAGCTGGTCTGTCATAATGTCATATTATAAATAGAGACAGTAGATCTAGCTGGTCTGTCATAATATAATAGAGACAGTAGATCTACCTGGTCTGTCATAATATAATAGAGACAGTAGATCTAGCTGGTCTGTCATAATATAATAGAGACAGTAGATCTAGCTGGTCTGTCATAATATAATAGAGACAGTAGATCTAGCTGGTCTGTCATAATATAATAGAGACAGTAGATCTAGCTGGTCTGTCATAATATAATAGAGACAGTAGATCTAGCTGGTCTGTCATAATATAATAGAGACAGTAGATCTAGCTGGTCTGTCATAATATAATAGACAGTAGATCTAGCTGGTCTGTCATAATATAATAGAGACAGTAGATCTAGCTGGTCTGTCATAATATAATAGAGACAGTAGATCTAGCTGGTCTGTCATAATATAATAGAGACAGTAGATCTAGCTGGTCTGTCATATTATAATAGAGACAGTATTTATCTAGCTGGTCTGTCATAATATAATAGAGACAGTAGATCTAGCTGGTCTGTCATAATATAATAGAGACAGTAGATCTAGCTGGTCTGTCAAATATAATAGAGACAGTAGATCTAGCTGGTCTGTCATAATATAATAGAGACAGTAGATCTAGCTGGTCTGTCATAATATAATAGAGACAGTAGATCTAGCTGGTCTGTCATAATATAATAGAGACAGTAGATCTAGCTGGTCTGTCATAATATAATAGAGACAGTAGATCTAGCTGGTCTGTCATAATATAATAGAGACAGTAGATCTAGCTGGTCTGTCATGTCATAATATAATAGAGACAGTAGATCTAGCTGGTCTGTCATAATATAATAGAGACAGTAGATCTAGCTGGTCTGTCATATTATAATAGAGACAATTTATCTAGCTGGTCTGTCATAATACAATAGAGACAGTAGATCTAGCTGGTCTGTCATAATTATAATAGAGACAGTAGATCTAGCTGGTCTGTCATAATATAATAGAGACAGTAGATCTAGCTGGTCTGTCATAATATAATAGAGACAGTAGATCTAGCTGGTCTGTCATAATATAATAGAGACAGTAGATCTAGCTGGTCTGTCATAATATAATAGAGACAGTAGATCTAGCTGGTCTGTCAAAATATAATAGAGACAGTAGATCTAGCTGGTCTGTCATAATATAATAGAGACAGTAGATCTAGCTGGTCTGTCATAATATAATAGAGACAGTAGATCTAGCTGGTCTGTCATAAGCATAATAGAGTCATCAGATAACAGAGACAGTATTTAGCTGGTCTGTCATAATATAATAGAGACAGTAGATCTAGCTGGTCTGTCATAATATAATAGAGACAGTAGATCTAGCTGGTCTGTCATAATATAATAGAGACAGTAGATCTAGCTGGTCTGTCATAATATAATAGAGACAGTAGATCTAGCTGGTCTGTCATAATATAATAGAGACAGTAGATCTAGCTGGTCTGTCATAATATAATAGAGACAGTAGATCTAGCTGGTCTGTCATAATATAATAATAGAGACAGTAGATCTAGCTGGTCTGTCATAATATAATAGAGACAGTAGATCTAGCTGGTCTGTCATAATATAATAGAGACAGTAGATCTAGCTGGTCTGTCATAATATAATAGAGACATAGATCTAGCTGGTCTGTCATTTTAGTAGATCTAGCTGGTCTGTCATAATATAATAGAGACAGTAGATCTAGCTGGTCTGTCATAATATAATAGAGACAGTAGATCTAGCTGGTCTGTCATAATATAATAGTAGATCTAGCTGGTCTGTAATATTATAATAGAGACAGTAGATCTAGCTGGTCTGTCATAATATAATAGAGACAGTAGATCTAGCTGGTCTGTCATAATACAATAGAGACAGTAGATCTAGCTGGTCTGTCATAATATAATAGAGACAGTAGATCTAGCTGGTCTGTCATAATATAATAGAGACAGTAGATCTAGCTGGTCTGTCATAATATAATAGAGACAGTAGATCTAGCTGGTCTGTCATAATATAATAGAGACAGTAGATCTAGCTGGTCTGTCATAATATAATAGAGACAGTAGATCTAGCTGGTCTGTCATAATATAATAGAGACAGTAGATCTAGCTGGTCTGTCATAATATAATAGAGACAGTAGATCTAGCTGGTCTGTCATAATATAATAGAGACAGTAGATCTAGCTGGTCTGTCATAATATAATAGAGACAGTAGATCTAGCTGGTCTGTCATAATATAATAGAGACAGTAGATCTAGCTGGTCTGTCATAATATAATAGAGACAGTAGATCTAGCTGGTCTGTCATAATATAATAGAGACAGTTTATCTAGCTGGTCTGTCATAATACAATAGAGAAGTAGATCTAGCTGGTCTGTCATTTTATAATAGAGACAGTAGATCTACCTGGTCTGTCATAATATAATAGAGACAGTAGATCTAGCTGGTCTGTCATAATATAATAGAGACAGTAGATCTAGCTGGTCTGTCATAATATAATAGAGACAGTAGATTTAGCTGGTCTGTCATACCATAATATAATAGAGACAGTAGATCTAGCTGGTCTGTCATAATATAATAGAGACAGTATATCTACCTGGTCTGTCATTTTATAATAGAGACAGTAGATCTAGCTGGTCTGTCATAATATAATAGAGACAGTAGATCTAGCTGGTCTGTCATAATATAATAGAGACAGTAGATCTAGCTGGTCTGTCATAATGTCATATTATAATTGAAACAATAGATCTAGCTGGTCTGTCATAATATAATAGAGACAGTAGATCTAGCCGGTCTGTCATATTATAATAGAGACAGTAGATCTAGCTGGTCTGTCATATTATAATTGAGACAATTGATCTAGCTGGTCTGTCATAATACAATAGCGAGAATAGATCTAGCTGGTCTGTCATTTTATAATAGAGACAGTAGATCTACCTGGTCTCTCATAATATAATAGAGACAGTAGATCTACCTGGTCTGTCATAATGTAATAGAGACAGTAGATCTAGCTGGTCTGTCATAATATAATAGAGACACTGAGACAGTAGATCTACCTGGTCTGTCATAATATAATAGAGACAGTAGATCTAGCTGGTCTGTCATAATATAATAGAGACACTGAGACAGTAGATCTACCTGGTCTGTCATAATATAATAGAGACAGTAGATCTAGCTGGTCTGTCATAATATAATAGAGACAGTAGATCTAGCTGGTCTGTCATAATATAATAGAGACAGTAGATCTAGCTGGTCTGTCATAATATAATAGAGACAGTAGATCTAGCTGGTCTGTCATAATATAATAGAGACAGTAGATCTAGCTGGTCTGTCATAATATAATAGAGACAGTAGATCTAGCTGGTCTGTCATAATATAATAGAGACAGTAGATCTAGCTGGTCTGTCATAATATAATAGAGACAGTAGATCTAGCTGGTCTGTCATAATATAATAGACAGTAGATCTAGCTGGTCTGTCATAATATAATAGAGACAGTAGATCTAGCTGGTCTGTCATAATATAATAGAGACAGTATATCTAGCTGGTCTGTCATAATATAATAGACAGTAGATCTAGCTGGTCTGTCATAATATAATAGAGACAGTAGATCTAGCTGGTCTGTCATAATATAATAGAGACAGTAGATCTAGCTGGTCTGTCATAATATAATAGAGACAGTAGATCTAGCTGGTCTGTCGTAATATAATAGAGACAGTAGATCTAGCTGGTCTGTCATAATATAATAGAGACAGTAGATCTAGCTGGTCTGTCATAATATAATAGAGACAGTAGATCTAGCTGGTCTGTCATAATATAATAGAGACAGTAGATCTAGCTGGTCTGTCATAATATAATAGAGACAGTAGATCTAGCTGGTCTGTCATAATATAATAGAGACAGTAGATCTAGCTGGTCTGTCATAATATTATAAGAGACAGTAGATCTAGCTGGTCTGTCATAATATAATAGAGACAGTAGATCTAGCTGGTCTGTCATAATATAATAGAGACAGTAGATCTAGCTGGTCTGTCATAATATAATAGAGACAGTAGATCTAGCTGGTCTGTCATAATATAATAGCGAGACAGTAGATCTAGCTGGTCTGTCATAATATAATAGAGACAGTATATCTACCTGGTCTGTCATAATATAATAGAGACAGTAGATCTAGCTGGTCTGTCATAATATAATAGAGACAGTAGATCTAGCTGGTCTGTCATAATAATAATAGAGACAGTAGATCTAGCTGGTCTGTCATAATATAATAGAGACAGTAGATCTAGCTGGTCTGTCATAATATAATAGAGACAGTAGATCTAGCTGGTCTGTCATAATATAATAGAGACAGTAGATCTAGCTGGTCTGTCATAATATAATAGAGACAGTAGATCTAGCTGGTCTGTCATAATATAATAGAGACAGTAGATCTAGCTGGTCTGTCATAATATAATAGAGACAGTAGATCTAGCTGGTCTGTCATAATATAATAGAGACAGTAGATCTAGCTGGTCTGTCATAATATAATAGAGACAGTAGATCTAGCTGGTCTGTCATAATATAATAGAGACAGTAGATCTAGCTGGTCTGTCATAATATAATAGAGACAGTAGATCTAGCTGGTCTGTCATAATATAATAGAGACAGTAGATCTAGCTGGCCTGTCATAGTATAATAGGGACAGTAGATCTACCTGGTCTGTCAAAATATAATAGAGACAGTAGATCTAGCTGGTCTGTCAAAATATAATAGAGACAGTAAATCTAGCTGGTCTGTCATAATATAATAGAGACAGTAGATCTAGCTGGTCTGTCATAATATAATAGAGACAGTAGATCTAGCTGGTCTGTCATTTTATAATAGAGACAGTAGATCGAGCTGGTCTGTCATAATATAATAGAGACAGTAGATCTAGCTGGTCTGTCATAATATAATAGAGACAGTAGATCTAGCTGGTCTGTCATTTTATAATAGAGACAGTAGATCGAGCTGGTCTGTCATAATATAATAGAGACAGTAGATCTAGCTGGTCTGTCATAATATAATAGAGACAGTAGATCTAGCTGGTCTGTCATAATATAATAGAGACAGTAGATCTAGCTGGTCTGTCATAATATAATAGAGACAGTAGATCTAGCTGGTCTGTCATAATATAATAGAGACAGTAGATCTAGCTGGTCTGTCATAATATAATAGAGACAGTAGATCTAGCTGGTCTGTCATAATATAATAGAGACAGTAGATCTAGCTGGTCTGTCATAATATAATAGAGACAGTAGATCTAGCTGGTCTGTCATAATATAATAGAGACAGTAGATCTAGCTGGTCTGTCATAATATAATAGAGACAGTAGATCTAGCTGGTCTGTCATAATATAATAGAGACAGTAGATCTAGCTGGTCTGTCATATGTCATATATAATAGAGACAGTAGATCTAGCTGGTCTGTCATAATATAATAGAGACAGTAGATCTAGCTGGTCTGTCATAATATAATAGAGACAGTAGATCTAGCTGGTCTGTCATAATATAATAGAGACATAGATCTAGCTGGTCTGTCATTTTATAATAGAGTCTGTATATCTACCTGGTCTGTCATAATATAATAGAGACAGTAGATCTAGCTGGTCTGTCATAATACAATAGAGACAGTAGATCTAGCTGGTCTGTCATAATATAATAGAGACAGTAGATCTAGCTGGTCTGTCATAATATAATAGAGACAGTATATCTACCTGGTCTGTCATAATATAATAGAGACAGTAGATCTAGCTGGTCTGTCATAATATAATAGAGACAGTAGATCTAGCTGGTCTGTCATAATATAATAGAGACAGTAGATCTAGCTGGTCTGTCAAAATATAATAGAGACAGTAGATCTAGCTGGTCTATCATAATATAATAGAGACAGTAGATCTAGCTGGTCTGTCATAATATAATAGAGACAGGATATTGAGCTGGTCTGTCAAAATATAATAGAGACAGTAGATCTAGCTGGTCTGTCATAATATAATAGAGACAGTTTATCTAGCTGGTCTGTCATATTATAATAGAGGCAGTAGATCTAGCTGGTCTGTCATAATATAATAGAGACAGGAGATCTAACAGGTCTGTCATATTATAATAGAGGCAGTAGATCTAGCTGGTCTGTCATAATACAATAGAGACAGTAGATCTAGCTGGTCTGTCATAATATAATAGAGACAGTAGATCTAGCTGGTCTGTCATAATAATAATAGAGACAGTAGATCTAGCTGGTCTGTCATAATATAATAGAGACAGTAGATCTAGCTGGTCTGTCATAATATAATAGAGACAGTAGATCTAGCTGGTCTGTCATAATATAATAGAGACAGTAGATCTAGCTGGTCTGTCATAATATAATAGAGACAGTAGATCTAGCTGGTCTGTCATATTATAATAGAGACAGTAGATCTAGCTGGTCTGTCATAATATAATAGAGACAGTAGATCTAGCTGGTCTGTCATAATATAATAGAGACAGTAGATCTAGCTGGTCTGTCATAATATAATAGGACAGTAGATCTACCTGGTCTGTCATAATATAATAGAGACAGTAGATCTAGCTGGTCTGTCATAATATAATAGAGACAGTAGATCTAGCTGGTCTGTCATAATATAATAGAGACAGTAGATCTAGCTGGTCTGTCATAATATAATAGAGACAGTAGATCTAGCTGGTCTGTCATAATATAATAGAGACAGTATATCGACCTGGTCTGTCATAATATAATAGAGACAGTATATCTAGCTGGTCTGTCATAATATAATAGAGACAGTAGATCTAGATGGTCTGTCATCTAATAATAGAGACATAGATCTAGCTGGTCTGTCATTTTATAATAGAGACAGTAGATCTAGCTGGTCTGTCATAATATAATAGAGACAGTAGATCTAGCTGGTCTGTCATAATATAATAGAGACAGTAGATCTAGCTGGTCTGTCATAATATAATAGAGACAGTAGATCTAGCTGGTCTGTCATAATATAATAGAGACAGTAGATCTAGCTGGTCTGTCATAATATAATAGAGACAGTAGATCTAGCTGGTCTGTCATAATATAATAGAGACAGTAGATCTAGCTGGTCTGTCAAAATATAATAGAGACAGTAGATCTAGCTGGTCTGTCATAATATAATAGAGACAGTAGATCTAGCTGGTCTGTCATAATATAATAGAGACAGTAGATCTAGCTGGTCTGTCATAATATAATAGAGACATAGAGACAGTAGATCTAGCTGGTCTGTCATAATATAATAGAGACAGTAGATCTAGCTGGTCTGTCATAATATAATAGAGACAGTAGATCTAGCTGGTCTGTCATAATATAATAGAGACAGTAGATCTAGCTGGTCTGTCATAATATAATAGAGACAGTAGATCTAGCTGGTCTGTCATAATATAATAGAGACAGTAGATCTAGCTGGTCTGTCATAATATAATAGAGACAGTAGATCTAGCTGGTCTGTCATACTATAATAGAGACAGTATAACTAGCTGGTCTGTCATAATATAATAGAGACAGTAGATTTAGCTGGTCTGTCATAATAATAATAGAGACAGTAGATTTAGCTGGTCTGTCATAATATAATAGAGACAGTAGATCTAGCTGGTCTGTCATAATATAATAGAGACAGTAGATCTAGCTGGTCTGTCATAATATAATAGAGACAGTAGATCTAGCTGGTCTGTCATAATATAATAGAGACAGTAGATCTAGCTGGTCTGTCATAATATAATAGAGACAGTAGATCTAGCTGGTCTGTCATAATATAATAGAGACAGTAGATCTAGCTGGTCTGTCATAATATAATAGAGACAATAGATCTAGCTGGTCTGTCATAATATAATAGAGACTGTAGATCTAGCTGGTCTATCATATTAATATAGAGACAGCAGATCTCACTGGTCTGTCATAATATAATAGAGACAGTAGATCTAGCTGGTCTGTCATAATATAATAGAGACAGTAGATCTAGCTGGTCTGTCATAATATAATAGAGACAGTAGATCTAGCTGGTCTGTCATAATACAATAGAGACAGTAGATCTAGCTGGTCTGTCATAATATAATAGAGACAGTAGATCTAGCTGGTCTGTCATAATATAATAGAGACAGTAGATCTAGCTGGTCTGTCATAATATAATAGAGACAGTAGATCTAGCTGGTCTGTCATAATATAATAGAGACAGTAGATCTAGCTGGTCTGTCATAATATAATAGAGACAGTAGATCTAGCTGGTCTGTCATATTATAATAGAGACAGTAGATCTAGCTGGTCTGTCATAATATAATAGAGACAGTAGATCTAGCTGGTCTGTCATAATATAATAGAGACAGTAGATCTAGCTGGTCTGTCATAATATAATAGAGACAGTAGATCTAGCTGGTCTGTCATAATATAATAGAGACAGTATATCTAGCTGGTCTGTCATAATACAATAGAGACAGTAGATCTAGCTGGTCTGTCATAATATAATAGAGACAGTAGATCTAGCTGGTCTGTCATAATATAATAGAGACAGTAGATCTAGCTGGTCTGTCATAATATAATAGAGACAGTAGATCTAGCTGGTCTGTCATAATATAATAGAGACAGTAGATCTAGCTGGTCTGTCATACCATAATATAATAGAGACAGTAGATCTAGCTGGTCTGTCATAATATAATAGAGACAGTAGATCTAGCTGGTCTGTCATAATATAATAGAGACAGTAGATCTAGCTGGTCTGTCATAATATAATAGAGACAGTAGATCTAGCTGGTCTGTCATAATATAATAGAGACAGTAGATCTAGCTGGTCTGTCATAATATAATAGAGACAGTAGATCTAGCTGGTCTGTCATAATATAATAGAGACAGTAGATCTAGCTGGTCTGTCATAATATAATAGAGACAGTAGATCTAGCTGGTCTGTCATAATATAATAGAGACAGTAGATCTAGCTGGTCTGTCATAATATAATAGAGACAGTAGATCTAGCTGGTCTGTCATAATACAATAGAGACAGTAGATCTAGCTGGTCTGTCATAATATAATAGAGACAGTAGATCTAGCTGGTCTGTAATATTATAATAGAGACAGTAGATCTATCTGGTCTGTAATATTATAATAGAGACAGTAGATCTAGCTGGTCTGTCATAATACAATAGAGACAGTAGATCTAGCTGGTCTGTAATATTATAATAGAGACAGTAGATCTAGCTGGTCTGTCATAATATAATAGAGACAGTAGATCTAGCTGGTCTGTCATAATATAATAGAGACAGTAGATCTACCTGGTCTGTCATAATATAATAGAGACAGTAGATCTAGCTGGTCTGTCATAATACAATAGAGACAGTAGATCTAGCTGGTCTGTCATAATATAATAGAGACAGTAGATCTAGCTGGTCTGTCATAATATAATAGAGACAGTAGATCTAGCTGGTCTGTCATATTATAATAGAGACAGTAGATCTAGCTGGTCTGTCATAATATAATAGAGTGAGAGTAGATCTAGCTGGTCTGTCATAATATAATAGAGACAGTAGATCTAGCTGGTCTGTCATAATATAATAGAGACAGTAGATCTAGCTGGTCTGTCATAATATAATAGAGACAGTAGATCTAGCTGGTCTGTCATAATATAATAGAGACAGTAGATCTAGCTGGTCTGTCATAATATAATAGAGACAGTAGATCTAGCTGGTCTGTCATAATATAATAGAGACAGTAGATCTAGCTGGTCTGTCATAATATAATAGAGACAGTAGATCTAGCTGGTCTGTCATAATATAATAGAGACAGTAGATCTAGCTGGTCTGTCATAATGTCATAATAGAGACAGTAGACCTAGCTGGTCTGTCATATTATAATAGAGACAGTAGACCTAGCTGGTCTGTCATATTATAATAGAGACAGCAGATCTAGCTGGTCTGTCATAATACAATAGAGACAGTATATCTAGCTGGTCTGTCATAATATAATAGAGACAGTAGATCTAGCTGGTCTGTCATAATATAATAGAGACAGTATATCTAGCTGGTCTGTCATAATTTAATAGACAGTATATCTAGCTGGTCTGTCATAATTTAATAGACAGTAGATCTAGCTGGTCTGTCATAATATAATAGAGACAGTATATCTAGCTGGTCTGTCATAATATAATAGAGACAGTAGATCTAGCTGGTCTGTCATAATATAATAGAGACAGTAGATCTAGCTGGTCTGTCATAATATAATAGAGACAGTAGATCTAGCTGGTCTGTCATAATATAATAGAGACAGTAGATCTAGCTGGTCTGTCATAATGTCATATTATAATAGAGACAATAGATCTAGCTGGTCTGTCATAATATAATAGAGACAGTAGATCTAGCTGGTCTGTCATAATATAATAGAGACAGTAGATCTAGCTGGTCTGTCATAATATAATAGAGACAGTAGATCTAGCTGGTCTGTCATAATATAATAGAGACAGTAGATCTAGCTGGTCTGTCATAATATAATAGAGACAGTAGATCTACCTGGTCTGTCAAAATATAATAGAGACAGTAGATCTAGCTGGTCTGTCATAAAATAATAGAGACAGTAGATCTAGCTGGTCTGTCATAATATAATAGAGACATTAGATCTAGCTGGTATGTTATACAATAGAGACAGTAGATTTAGCTGGTCTGTCATAATATAATAGAGACAGTAGATCTAGCTGGTCTGTCATAATCTAATAGAGACAGTAGATCTACCTGGTCTGTCAAAATATAATAGAGACAGTAGATCTAGCTGGTCTGTCAAAATATAATAGAGACCGTAGATCTAGCTGGTCTGTCATTTATAATAGAGACAGTATATCTAGCTGGTCTGTCATAATACAAAAGAGACAGTAGTTCTAGCTGGTCTGTCATAATACAATAGAGACAGTAGATCTCGCTGGTCTGTCATAATAGAGACAGTAGATCTAGCTGGTCTGTCAAAATATAATAGAGACAGTAGATCTAGCTGGTCTGTCAAAATATAATAGAGACAGTAGTTCTAGCTGGCCTGTCATAATACAATAGAGACAATATATCTAGCTGGTCTGTCATAATATAATTGAGACAGTAGATCTAGCTGCTCTGTCATAATACAATAGAGACAATATATCTAGCTGGTCTGTCATAATATAATAGAGACATATTAGATCTAGCTGGTCTGTCATAATATAATAGAGACAGTAGATCTAGCTGGTCTGTCATTTTATAATAGAGTCAGTATATCTACCTGGTCTGTCATAATATAATAGAGAAAGTAGATATAGCTGGTCTGTCATAATACAATAGAGACAGTAGATCTAGCTGGTCTGTCATATTATAATAGAGACAGTAGATATAGCTGGTCTGTCATATTATAATAGAGACAATTTATCTAGCTGGTCTGTCAAAATATAATAGAGACAGTAGATCTAGCTGGTCTGTCATAATATAATAGAGACAGTAGATCTAGCTGGTCTGTCATAATACAATAGAGACAGTAGATTTAGCTGGTCTGTCATAGCATAATAGAGACATAGAGACAGTAGATTTAGCTGGTCTGTCATTTTATAATAGAGACAGTAGATCTAGCTGGTCTGTCATAATATAATAGAGACAGTAGATCTAGCTGGTCTGTCATAATATAATAGAGACAGTAGATCTAGCTGGTCTGTCATAATATAATAGAGACAGTAGATCTAGCTGGTCTGTCATACCATATAATAGTCATAGGACAGTAGATCTACCTGGTCTGTCAAAATATAATAGAGACAGTAGATCTAGCTGGTCTGTCATAATATAATAGAGACAGTAGATCTACCTGGTCTGTCATAATATAATAGAGACAGTAGATCTAGCTGGTCTGTCATAATATAATAGAGACAGTAGATCTAGCTGGTCTGTCATAATATAATAGAGACAGTAGATCTAGCTGGTCTGTCATATGTCAATATAATAGAGACAAGTAGATCTAGCTGGTCTGTCATAATATAATAGAGACAGTAGATCTAGCTGGTCTGTCATATTATAATAGAGACAGTTTATCTAGCTGGTCTGTCATAATATAATAGAGATAGATCTAGCTGGTCTGTCATAATATAATAGAGACAGTAGATCTAGCTGGTCTGTCATAATATAATAGAGACAGTAGATCTAGCTGGTCTGTCATAATACAATAGAGACAGTAGATCTAGCTGGTCTGTCATAATATAATAGAGACAGTAGATCTAGCTGGTCTGTCATATTATAATAGAGACAGTTTATCTAGCTGGTCTGTCATAATATAATAGAGAATAGATCTAGCTGGTCTGTCATTTTATAATGGAGTCTGTATATCTACCTGGTCTGTCATAATATAATAGAGACAGTAGATCTAGCTGGTCTGTCATAATACAATAGAGACAGTAGATCTAGCTGGTCTGTCATATAATAGAGACAGTAGATTTAGCTGGTCTGTCATAATATAATAGAGACAGTAGATCTACCTGGTCTGTCAATATAATAGAGACAGTAGATCTAGCTGGTCTGTCATAATATAATAGAGACAGTAGATCTAGCTGGTCTGTCATAATATAATAGAGACAGTAGATCTAGCTGGTCTGTCATATTATGTCATATTATAATAGACAATAGATCTAGCTGGTCTGTCATAATATAATAGAGACAGTAGATCTAGCTGGTCTGTCATAATATAATAGAGACAGTAGATCTAGCTGGTCTGTCATAATATAATAGAGACAGTATATCTAGCTGGTCTGTCATAATATAATAGAGACAGTAGATCTAGCTGGTCTGTCATAATATAATAGAGACAGTAGATCTAGCTGGTCTGTCATTTTATAATAGAGACAGTAGATCTACCTGGTCTGTCATAATATAATAGAGACAGTAGATCTAGCTGGTCTGTCATAATATAATAGAGACAGTAGATCTAGCTGGTCTGTCATAATATAATAGAGACAGTAGATCTAGCTGGTCTGTCATTATATAATAGAGACAGTAGATCTGGCTGGTCTGTCATAATATAATAGAGACAGTAGATCTACCTGGTCTGTCAAAATATAATAGAGACAGTAGATCTAGCTGGTCTGTCATAATATAATAGAGACAGTAGATCTAGCTGGTCTGTCATAATACAATAGAGACAGTAGATCTAGCTGGTCTGTCATAATGTCATATTATAATAGAGACAATAGATCTAGCTGGTCTGTCATAATATAATAGAGACAGTAGATCTAGCTGGTCTGTCATAATATAATAGGGACAGTAGATCTACCTGGTCTGTCATAATATAATAGAGACAGTAGATCTAGCTGGTCTGTCATAATATAATAGAGACAGTAGATCTAGCTGGTCTGTCAAAATATAATAGAGACAGTAGATTTAGCTGGTCTGTCAAAATATAATAGAGACAGTAGATCTAGCTGGTCTGTCATAATATATATAGAGACAGTAGATCTAGCTGGTCTGTCATAATATAATAGAGACAGTATATCGACCTGGTCTGTCATAATATAATAGAGACAGTATATCTAGACCTGGTCTGTCATAATACAATAGAGACAGTAGATCTAGCTGGTCTGTCATAATATAATAGAGACAGTAGATTTAGCTGTCTGTCATACCATAATAGAGACATAGAGACAGTAGATTTAGCTGGTCTGTCATAATATAATAGAGACAGTAGATCTAGCTGGTCTGTCATAATATAATAGAGACAGTAGATTTAGCTGGTCTGTCATACCATAATAGAGACATAGAGACAGTAGATTTAGCTGGTCTGTCATAATATAATAGAGACAGTATTTAGCTGGTCTGTCATTTTATAATAGAGACAATAGATCTAGCTGGTCTGTCATAATATAATAGAGACAGTAGATCTAGCTGGTCTGTCATAATATAATAGAGACAGTAGATCTAGCTGGTCTGTCATAGTATAATAGAGACAGTAGATCTAGCTGGTCTGTCAAAATATAATAGAGACAGTAGATCTAGCTGGTCTGTCATAATATAATAGAGACAGTAGATCTAGTGGTCTGTCAAAATATAATAGAGACAGTAGATCTAGCTGGTCTGTCATAATATAATAGAGACAGTAGATCTAGCTGGTCTGTCATAATACAATAGAAACAGTAGATCTAGCTGGTCTGTCATTATGTCATATTATAATAGAGACACTAGATCTAGCTGGTCTGTCATAATATAATAGAGACAGTAGATCTAGCTGGTCTGTCATATTATAATAGAGACAATTTATCTAGCTGGTCTGTCATAATACAATAGCGAGAATAGATCTAGCTGGTCTGTCATTTTATAATGGAGTCTGTATATCTACCTGGTCTGTCATAATATAATAGAGACAGTATATCTAGCTGGTCTGTCATAATATAATAGAGACAGTAGATCTAGCTGGTCTGTCATAATATAATAGAGACAGTAGATCTAGCTGGTCTGTCATAATATAATAGAGACAGTAGATCTAGCTGGTCTGTCATAATATAATAGAGACAGTAGATCTAGCTGGTCTGTCATAATATAATAGAGACAGTAGATCTAGCTGGTCTGTCATAATACAATAGAGACAGTAGATTTAGCTGGTCTGTCATAGCATAATAGAGACATAGAGACAGTAGATTTAGCTGGTCTTTCATAATATATAATAGATACAGTATATCTACCTGGTCTGTCATTTTATAATAGAGACAGTAGATCTAGCTGGTCTGTCATAATATAATAGAGACAGTAGATCTAGCTGGTCTGTCATAATATAATAGAGACAGTAGATCTAGCTGGTCTGTCATAATATAATAGGGACAGTAGATCTACCTGGTCTGTCATAATATAATAGAGACAGTAGATCTAGCTGGTCTGTCATAATATAATAGAGACAGTAGATCTAGCTGGTCTGTCATAATATAATAGAGACAGTAGATCTAGCTGGTCTGTCATAATATAATAGAGACAGTAGATCTAGCTGGTCTGTCATAATATAATAGAGACAGTAGATCTAGCTGGTCTGTCATAATATAATAGAGACAGTAGATCTAGCTGGTCTGTCATATTATAATAGAGACAGTAGATCTAGCTGGTCTGTCATATTATAATAGAGACAATTTATCTAGCTGGTCTGTCATAATACAATAGCGAGAATAGATCTAGCTGGTCTGTCATTTTATAATGGAGTCTGTATATCTACCTGGTCTCTCATAATATAATAGAGACAGTAGATCTAGCTGGTCTGTCATAATACAATAGAGACAGTAGATCTAGCTGGTCTGTCATATTATAATAGAGACAGTAGATATAGCTGGTCTGTCATATTATAATAGAGACAATTTATCTAGCTGATCTGTCATAATACAATAGCGAGAATATATCTAGCTGGTCTGTCATTTTATAATGGAGTCTGTATATCTACCTGGTCTCTCATAATATAATAGAGACAGTAGATCTAGTCTGTCATAATACAATAGAGACAGTAGATATAGCTGGTCTGTCATAATACAATAGAGACAGTAGATTTAGCTACCTGTCATAATATAATAGAGACAGTATATCTACCTGGTCTGTCATTTTATAATAGAGACAGTAGATCTAGCTGGTCTGTCATAATATAATAGAGACAGTAGATCTAGCTGGTCTTTCATAGCATAACAGGACAGTAGATCTAGCTGGTCTGTCATAATGTCATATTAGAATTGAGACAATAGATCTAGCTGGTCTGTCATAATATAACAGACACAGTAGATCTGGCTGGTCTGTCATAATATAATAGAGACAGTAGATCTAGCTGGTCTGTCATAATATAATAGAGACAGTAGATCTACTGTGGTCTGTCATATATAATGGAGAGACAGTAGATCTAGCTGGTTCTGTCATAATACAATAGAGACAGTAGATCTACCTGGTCTGTCATAATTATATTATAATAGAGACCAGCATGACTATTTGACAGACCAGGCAGATCTACTGTCATAATAGATACATAGACCCCAGTAGATATACTGTCTCTATTATATTATGACAGACCAGCTAGATCTACTGTCTCTATTATATTATGACAGACCAGCTATATCTACTGTCTCTATTATATTATGACAGACCAGCTAGATCTACTGTCTCTATTATATTATGACAGACCAGCTAGATCTACTGTCTATTATAATATGACAGACCAGCTAGATCTACTGTCTCTATTATATTATGACAGACCAGGTAGATCTACTGTCTCTATTATATTATGACAGACCAGCTAGATCTACTGTCTCTATTATATTATGACAGACCAGCTAGATCTACTGTCTCTACTCTAATATATTATGACAGACCAGCTAGATCTACTGTCTCTATTATATTATGACAGACCAGCTAAATCTACTGTCTCTATTATATTATGACAGACCAGCTAGATCTACTGTCTCTATTATATTATGACAGACCAGCTAGATTAGATATACAGACTCCATTATAAAATGACAGACCAGCTAGATCTATTCTCGCTATTGTATTATGACAGACCAGCTAGATAAATTGTCTCTATTATAATATGACAGACCAGCTATATCTACTGTCTCTATTATAATATGACAGACCAGCTAGATCTACTGTCTCTATTGTATTATGACAGACCAGCTAGATCTACTGTCTCTATTATATTATGAGAGACCAGGTAGATATACAGACTCCATTATAAAATGACAGACCAGCTAGATCTATTCTCGCTATTGTATTATGACAGACCAGCTAGATAAATTGTCTCTATTATAATATGACAGACCAGCTAGATCTACTGTCTCTATTATATTATGACAGACCAGGTAGATCTACTGTCTCTATTATATTATGACAGACCAGATAGATCTACTGTCTCTATTGTATTATGACAGACCAGCTAGATCTACTGTTTCTATTATACTATGACAGACCAGGTAGATCTACTGTCTCTATTATAATATGACAGACCAGCTAGATCTACTGTCTCTATTATATTATGACAGACCAGCTAGATCTACTGTCTCTATTATATTATGACAGACCAGCTAGATCTACTGTCTCTATTATATTATGACAGACCAGCTAGATCTACTGTCTCTATTATATTATGACAGACCAGCTAGATCTACTGTCTCTATTATATTATGACAGACCAGCTAGATCTACTGTCTCTATTATAAAATGACAGACCAGCTAGATATACTGTCTCTATTATATTATGAAAGACCAGCTAAATCTACTGTCTCTATTCTCTATTATGCTATGACAGACCAGCTAGATCTACTGTCTCTATTATATTATGACAGACCAGCTAGATCTACTGTCTCTATTATATTATGACAGACCAGCTAGATCTACTGTCTCTATTATATTATGAGAGACCAGGTAGATATACAGACTCCATTATAAAATGACAGACCAGCTAGATCTACTGTCTCTATTATAATATGACAGACCAGCTAGATCTACTGTCTCTATTGTATTATGACAGACCAGCTAGATCTACTGTCTCTATTATATTATGAGAGACCAGGTAGATATACAGACTCCATTATAAAATGACAGACCAGCTAGATCTATTCTCGCTATTGTATTATGACAGACCAGCTAGATAAATTGTCTCTATTATAATATGACAGACCAGCTAGATCTACTGTCTCTATTATATTATGACAGACCAGCTAGATCTACTGTCTCTATTATAATATGACATAATGACAGACCAGCTAGATCTACTGTTTCTATTGTATTATGACAGACCAGCTAGATCTACTGTCTCTATTATATTATGACAGACCAGCTAGATCTACTGTCTCTATTATATTATGACAGACCAGGTAGATCTACTGTCTCTATTATATTATGACAGACCAGCTAGATCTACTGTCTCTATTATATTATGACAGACCAGCTAGATCTACTGTCTCTATTATATTATGACAGACCAGCTAGATCTACTGTCTATTATATTATGACAGACCAGCTAGATCTACTGTCTCTATTATATTATGACATACCAGCTAGATCTATTGTCTCTATTATAAAATGACAGACCAGGTAGATCTACTGTCTCTATTATATTATGACAGACCAGCTAAATCTACTGTCTCTATGTCTCTATTATGGTCTCTATTATATGACAGACCAGCTAAATCTACTGTCTCTATTGTATTATGACAGACCAGCTAGATCTACTGTCTCTATTATATTATGACAGACCAGCTAGATCTACTGTCTCTATGTTATATTATGACAGACCAGCTAGATCTACTGTGTCTATTATATTATGACAGACCAGCTAGATCTACTGTCTCTTCTGTATTATGACAGACCAGGTAGATCTACTGTCTCTATTATATTATGACAGACCAGGTAGATATACTGTCTCTATTATATTATGACAGACCAGCTAGATCTACTGTCTCTATTGTATTATGACTGACCAGCTAGATCTACTGTCTCTATTATATTATGACAGACCAGCTAGATCTACTGTCTCTATTATATTATGACAGACCAGCTAGATCTACTGTCTCTATTATATTATGACAGACCAGCTAGATCTACTGTCTCTATTATATTTTGACAGACCAGGTAGATCTACTGTCTCTATTATATTTTGACAGACCAGGTAGATCTACTCTCTCTATTATATTATGACAGACCAGCTAGATCTATTGTCTCTATTATAATATGACATTATGACAGACCAGCTAGATCTACTGTCTCTATTGTATTATGACAGACCAGCTAGATCTACTATCTCTATTATATTTTGACAGACCAGGTAGATCTACTGTCTCTATTATATTATGACAGACCAGGTAGATCTACTGTCTCTATTATATTATGACAGACCAGCTAGATCTACTGTGTCTATTATATTATGACAGACCAGCTAGATCTACTGTCTATTATATTATGACAGACCAGCTAAATATACTGTGTCTATTTTATTATGACAGACCAGCTAGATCTACTGTCTCTATTATATTATGACAGACCAGGTAGATATACCGACTCCATTATAAAATGACAGACCAGCTAGATCTACTGTCTCTATTATATTATGACAGACCAGCTAGATCTACTGTCTCTATTATAATATGACAGACCAGCTAGATCTACTGTCTCTATTATATTATGACAGACCAGCTAGATCTACTGTCTCTATTGTATTATGACAGACCAGCTAGATCTACTGTCTCTATTATATTATGACAGACCAGCTAGATCTACTGTCTCAATTATAATATGACATTATGACAGACCAGCTAGATCTACTGTCCCTATTATACTATGACAGACCAGCTAGATCTACTGTCTCTATTATATTATGACAGACCAGCTAGATCTACTGTCTCTATTATAAAATGACAGACCAGGTAGATCTACTGTCTCTATTATATTATGACAGACCAGCTAAATCTACTGTCTCTATTATATTATGACAGACCAGCTAGATCTACTGTCTCTATTGTATTATGACAGACCAGCTAGATCTACTGTCTCTATTATATTATGACAGACCAGGTAGATCTACTGTCTCTATTATAAAATGACAGACCAGCTAGATCTATTCTCTATTATATTATGACAGACCAGCTAGATCTATTGTCTCTATTATAATATGACAGACCAGCTATATCTACTGTCTCTATTATATTATGACAGACCAGCTAGATCTACTGTCTCTATTGTATTATGACAGACCAGCTAGATCTACTGTCTCTATTATATTATGAGAGACCAGGTAGATATACAGACTCATTATAAAATGACAGACCAGCTAGATCTATTCTCGCTATTGTATTATGACAGACCAGCTAGATAAATTGTCTCTATTATAATATGACAGACCAGCTAGATCTACTGTCTCTATTATATTATGACAGACCAGCTAGATCTATTGTCTCTATTATAATATGACATTATGACAGACCAGCTAGATCTACTGTTTCTATTGTATTATGACAGACCAGCTAGATCTACTGTCTCTATTGTATTATCACAGACCAGCTAGATCTACTGTCTCTATTATATTTTGACAGACCAGGTAGATCTACTGTCTCTATTATATTATGACAGACCAGCTAGATCTACTGTCTCTATTATATTTTGACAGACCAGGTAGATCTACTGTCCCTATTATATTATGACAGACCAGCTAGATCTACTGTCTCTATTATATTATGACAGACCAGCTAGATCTACTGTCTCTATTATATTATGACAGACCAGCTAGATCTACTGTCTCTATTATAAAATGACAGACCAGGTAGATATACTGTCTCTATTATATTATGACAGACCAGCTAAATCTACTGTCTCTATGTCTCTATTATATGACAGACCAGCTAAATCTACTGTCTCTATTCTATTATGACAGACCAGCTATATCTACTGTCTCTATTGTATTATGACAGACCAGCTAGATCTACTGTCTCTATTATATTATGACAGACCAGCTAGATCTACTGTCTCTATTATATTATGACAGACCAGCTAGATCTACTGTCTCTATTATATTATGACAGACCAGCTAGATCTACTGTCTCTATTGTATTATGACAGACCAGCTAGATCTACTGTGTATATTATATTATGACAGACCAGGTAGATATACTGTCTCCATTATAAAATGACAGACCAGCTAGATCTACTGTCTCTATTGTATTATGACTGACCAGCTAGATCTACTGTCTCTATTATATTATGACAGACCAGCTAGATCTACTGTCTCTATTATATTATGACAGACCAGCTAGATCTACTGTCTCTTATATTATGACAGACCAGCTAGATCTACTGTCTCTATTATATTATGACAGACCAGCTAGATCTACTGTCTCTATTGTATTATGACAGACCAGCTAGATCTACTGTCTCTATTATATTATGACAGACCAGCTAGATCTACTGTCTCTATTATATTATGACAGACCAGCTAGATCTACTGTCTCTATTATATTATGACAGACCAGCTAGATCTACTGTCTCTATTATATTATGACAGACCAGGTAGATATACTGTCTCTATTATATTATGACAGACCAGCTAGATCTACTGTCTCTATTATATTATGACAGACCAGCTAGATCTATTGTCTCTATTATATTATGACAGACCAGCTAGATCTACTGTCTCTATTATATTATGACAGACCAGCTTGATATACTGTCTCTATTATATTATGACAGACCAGCTAGATCTACTGTCTCTATTATATTATGACAGACCAGCTAGATCTACTGTCTCTATTATATTATGACAGACCAGCTAGATCTACTGTCTCTATTATATTATGACAGACCAGCTAGATCTACTGTCTCTATTATATTATGACAGACCAGTAGATCTACTGTCTCTATTATATTATGACAGACCAGCTAGATCTACTGTCTCTATTATATTATGACAGACCAGCTAGATCAATACTGTCTCTATTATATTATGACAGACCAGCTAGATCTACTGTCTCTATTATATTATGACAGACCAGCTAGATCTACTGTCTCTATTATATTATGACAGACCAGCTAGATCTACTGTCTCTATTATATTATGACAGACCAGCTAGATCTACTGTCTCTATTATATTATGACAGACCAGCTAGATCTACTGTCTCTATTATATTATGACAGACCAGCTAGATCTACTGTCTCTATTATATTATGACAGACCAGCTAGATCTACTGTCTCTATTATATTATGACAGACCAGCTAGATCTACTGTCTCTATTATATTATGACAGACCAGCTAGATCTACTGTCTCTATTATATTATGACAGACCAGGTAGATATACTGTCTCTATTATATTATGACAGACCAGCTAGATCTACTGTCTCTATTATATTATGACAGACCAGCTAGATCTACTGTCTCTATTATATTATGACAGACCAGCTAGATCTACTGTCTCTATTATATTATGACAGACCAGCTAGATCTACTGTCTCTATTATATTATGACAGACCAGCTAGATCTACTGTCTCTATTATATTATGACAGACCAGCTAGATCTACTGTCTCTATTATATTATGACAGACCAGCTAGATCTACTGTCTCTATTATATTATGACAGACCAGCTAGATCTACTGTCTCTATTATATTATGACAGACCAGCTAGATCTACTGTCTCTATTATATTATGACAGACCAGCTAGATCTACTGTCTCTATTATATTATGACAGACCAGCTAGATCTACTGTCTCTATTATATTATGACAGACCAGCTAGATCTACTGTCTCTATTATATTATGACAGACCAGCTAGATCTACTGTCTCTATTATATTATGACAGACCAGCTAGATCTACTGTCTCCATTATATTATGACAGACCAGCTAGATCTACTGTCTCTATTGTATTATGACAGACCAGCTAGATCTACTGTCTCTATTATATTATGACAGACCAGCTAGATCTACTGTCTCTATTATATTATGACAGACCAGCTAGATCTACTGTCTCTATTATATTATGACAGACCAGCTAGATCTACTGTCTCTATTATATTATGACAGACCAGCTAGATCTACTGTCTCTATTATAAAATGACAGACCAGGTAGATCTACTGTCTCTATTATATTATGACAGACCAGCTAGATCTACTGTCTCTATTATATTATGACAGACCAGCTAGATCTACTGTCTCTATTATATTATGACAGACCAGCTAGATCTACTGTCTCTATTATAAAATGACAGACCAGCTAGATCTACTGTCTCTATTATATTATGACAGACCAGCTAGATCTACTGTCTCTATTATATTATGACAGACCAGCTAGATCTACTGTCTCTATTATATTATGACAGACCAGCTAGATCTACTGTCTCTATTATATTATGACAGACCAGCTAGATCTACTGTCTCTATTATATTATGACAGACCAGGTAGATCTACTGTCTCTATTATATTATGACAGACCAGCTAGATCTACTGTCTCTATTATATTATGACAGACCAGCTAGATCTACTGTCTCTATTATATTATGACAGACCAGCTAGATCTACTGTCTCTATTATAATATGACAGACCAGCTAGATCTACTGTCTCTATTATATTATGACAGACCAGCTAGATCTACTGTCTCTATTATATTATGACAGACCAGCTAGATCTACTGTCTCTATTATATTATGACAGACCAGCTAGATCTACTGTCTCTATTATATTATGACAGACCAGCTAAATCTACTGTCTCTATGTCTTATTATGGTATGACAGACCAGCTAAATCTACTGTCTCTATTATATTATGACAGACCAGCTAGATCTACTGTCTCTATTATATTATGACAGACCAGCTAGATCTACTGTCTCTATTATATTATGACAGACCAGGTAGATATACTGTCTCTATTATATTATGACAGACCAGCTAGATCTATTCTCTATTGTATTATGACAGACCAGCTAGATCTACTGTCTCTATAATATTATGACAGACCAGCTAGATCTACTGTCTCTATTATATTATGACAGACCAGCTAGATCTACTGTCTCTATTATATTATGACAGACCAGCTAGATCTACTGTCTCTATTATATTATGACAGACCAGCTAGATCTACTGTCTCTATTATATTATGACAGACCAGCTAGATCTACTGTCTCTATTATATTATGACAGACCAGCTATATCTACTGTCTCTATTGTATTATGACAGACCAGCTAGATCTATTGTCTCTATTATAATATGACAGACCAGCTAGATCTACTGTCTCTATTATATTATGACAGACCAGCTAGATCTACTGTCTCTATTATATTATAACAGACCAGCTAGATCTACTGTCTCTATTGTATTATGACAGACCAGCTAGATCTACTGTCTCTATTATATTATGACAGACCAGGTAGATATACTGTCTCCATTATAAAATGACAGACCAGCTAGATCTACTGTCTCTATTGTATTATGACAGACCAGCTAGATCTACTGTCTCTATTATAGTATGACAGACCAGCTAGATCTACTGTCTCTATTATATTATGACAGACCAGCTAGATCTACTGTCTCTATTATATTATGACAGACCAGCTAGATCTACTATCTCAATTATATTATGACAGACCAGCTAGATCTACTGTCTCTATTATATTATGACAGACCAGCTAGATCTACTGTCTCTATTATATATTATGACAGACCAGCTAGATCTACTGTCTCTATTATATTATGACAGACCAGCTAGATCTACTGTCTCTATTATAAAATGACAGACCAGGTAGATATACTGTCTCTATTATATTATGACAGACCAGCTAGATCTACTGTCTCTATTATTATTATGACAGACCAGCTAGATCTACTGTCTCTATTATATTATGACAGACCAGCTAGATCTACTGTCTCTATTATATTATGACAGACCAGCTAGATCTACTGTCTCTATTATATTATGACAGACCAGCTAGATCTACTGTCTCTATTATATTATGACAGACCAGCTAGATCTACTGTCTCTATTATATTATGACAGACCAGCTAGATCTACTGTCTCTATTGTATTATGACAGACCAGCTAGATCTACTGTCTCTATTATATTATGACAGACCAGGTAGATATACTGTCTCTATTATAAAATGACAGACCAGCTAGATCTACTGTCTCTATTATATTATGACAGACCAGCTAGATCTATTGTCTCTATTATAATATGACAGACCAGCTAGATCTACTGTCTCTATTATATTATGACAGACCAGCTAGATCTATTGTCTCTATTATATATTATGACAGACCAGCTAGATCTACTGTCTCTATTATATTATGACAGACCAGCTAGATCTACTGTCTCTATTATATTATGACAGACCAGCTAGATCTACTGTCTCTATTATATTATGACAGACCAGCTAGATCTACTGTCTCTATTATATTATGACAGACCAGCTAGATCTACTGTCTCTATTATATTATGACAGACCAGCTAGATCTACTGTCTCTATTATATTATGACAGACCAGCTAGATCTACTGTCTCTATTATAATTATGACAGACCAGCTAGATCTACTGTCTCTATTGTATTATGACAGACCAGCTAGATCTACTGTCTCTATTATATTATGACAGACCAGCTAGATCTACTGTCTCTATTATAAAATGACAGACCAGGTAGATCTACTGTCTCTATTATATTATGACAGACCAGCTAAATCTACTGTCTCTATTATATTATGACAGACCAGCTAGATATACTGTCTCTATTATATTATGACAGACCAGCTAGATCTACTGTCTCTATTATATTATGACAGACCAGCTAGATCTACTGTCTCTATTATATTATGACAGACCAGGTAGATCTACTGTCTCTATTATATTATGACAGACCAGCTAGATCTACTGTCTCTATTATATTATGACAGACCAGCTAGATCTACTGTCTCTATTATATTATGACAGACCAGCTAGATCTACTGTCTCTATTATATTATGACAGACCAGCTAGATCTACTGTCTCTATTATATTATGACAGACCAGCTAGATCTACTGTCTCTATTATATTATGACAGACCAGCTAGATCTACTGTCTCTATTATATTATGACAGACCAGCTAGATCTACTGTCTCTATTATATTATGACAGACCAGCTAAATCTACTGTCTCTCTTATATTATGACAGACCAGCTAGATCTACTGTCTCTATTATATTATGACAGACCAGCTAGATCTACTGTCTCTATTATATTATGACAGACCAGCTAGATCTACTGTCTCTATTATATTATGACAGACCAGCTAGATATACTGTCTCTATTATATTATGACAGACCAGCTAGATCTACTGTCTCTATTATATTATGACAGACCAGCTAGATCTACTGTCTCTATTATATTATGACAGACCAGCTAGATCTACTGTCTCTATTATATTATGACAGACCAGCTAGATCTACTGTCTCTATTATATTATGACAGACCAGCTAGATCTACTGTCTCTATTATATTATGACAGACCAGCTAGATCTACTGTCTCTATTATATTATGACAGACCAGCTAGATCTACTGTCTCTATTATATTATGACAGACCAGCTAGATCTACTGTCTCTATTATATTATGACAGACCAGCTAGATCTACTGTCTCTATTATATTATAAATGACAGACCATATCTACTGTCTCTATTATATTATGACAGACCAGCTAGATCTACTGTCTCTATTATATTATGACAGACCAGCTAGATCTACTGATCTCTCTATTATATTATGACAGACCAGCTAGATCTACTGTCTCTATTATATTATGACAGACCAGGTAGATATACAGTCTCCTATTATAAAATGACAGACCAGCTAGATCTATTCTCTCTATTATATTATGACAGACCAGCTAGATCTACTGTCTCTATTATATTATGACAGACCAGCTAGATCTACTGTCTCTATTATATTATGACAGACCAGCTAGATCTACTGTCTCTATTATTATGACAGACCAGCTAGATCTACTGTCTCTATTATATTATGACAGACCAGCTAGATCTACTGTGTCTATTATATTATGACAGACCAGCTAGATCTACTGTCTCTATTATATTATGACAGACCAGCTAGATCTACTGTCTCTATTATATTATGACAGACCAGCTAGATCTACTGTCTCTATTATAAAATGACAGACCAGGTAGATATACTGTCTCTATTATATTATGACAGACCAGCTAAATCTACTGTCTCTATGTCTCTATTATGCTATGACAGACCAGCTAGATCTACTGTCTCTATTGTATTATGACAGACCAGCTAGATCTACTGTCTCTATTATATTATGACAGACCAGCTAGATCTACTGTCTCTATTATATTATGACAGACCAGCTAGATCTACTGTCTCTATTATATTATGACAGACCAGCTAGATCTACTGTCTCTATTATAAAATGACAGACCAGGTAGATATACTGTCTCTATTATATTATGACAGACCAGCTAGATCTACTGTCTCTATTATATTATGACAGACCAGCTAGATCTACTGTCTCTATTATAATTATGACAGACCAGCTAGATCTACTGTCTCTATTATATTATGACAGACCAGCTAGATCTACTGTCTCTATTATATTATGACAGACCAGCTAGATCTACTGTCTCTATTATATTATGACAGACCAGCTAGATCTACTGTCTCTATTATATTATGACAGACCAGCTAGATCTACTGTCTCTATTATATTATGACAGACCAGCTAGATCTACTGTCTCTATTATATCTTGACAGACCAGGTAGATCTACTGTCTTTATCATATTATGACAGACCAGCTAGATCTACTGTCTCTATTATATTATGACAGACCAGCTAGATCTACTGTCTCTATTATATTATGACAGACAAGCTAGATCTACTGTCTCTATTATATTATGACCGACCAGCTAAATCTACTGTCTCTATGTTTCTATTATACTATGACAGACCAACTAGATCTACTGTCTCTATTGTACTATGACAGACCAGCTAGATCTACTGTCTCTATTATATTTTGACAGACCAGCTAGATCTAATGTCTCTATTATAAATGACAGACCAGCTAGATCTAGTGTCGCTATTATATTATGACAGACCAGGTAGATCTACTGTGTCTATTATATTATGACAGACCAGCTCGATCTACTGTCTCTATTATATTATGCAAGACCAGCTAGATCTAATGTGTCTATTATATTATGACAGACCAGCTTGATCTACTGTCTCTATTATATTATGACAGAGCAGCTAGATCTACTGTCTCTATTGTATTATGACAGATCAGCTAGATCTACTGTCTCTATTGTATTATGACAGACCAGCTAGATCTACTGTCTCTATTATATTATGACAGACCAGCTAGATCTACTGTCTCTATTATATTATGACAGACCAGCTAGATCTACTGTCTCTATTATATTATGACAGACCAGCTAGATCTACTGTCTCTATATATATTATGACAGACCAGCTAGATCTACTGTCTCTATTATATTATGACAGACCAGCTAGATCTACTGTCTCTATTATATTATGACAGACCAGCTAGATCTACTGTCTCTATTATATTATGACAGACCAGCTAGATCTACTGTCTCTATTATATTATGACAGACCAGCTAGATCTACTGTCTCTATTATATTATGACAGACCAGCTAGATCTACTGTCTCTATTATATTATGACAGACCAGCTAGATCTACTGTCTCTATTATATTATGACAGACCAGCTAGATCTACTGTCTCTATTATATTATGACAGACCAGCTAGATCTACTGTCTCTATTATATTATGACAGACCAGCTAGATCTACTGTCTCTATTATATTATGACAGACCAGGTAGATCTACTGTCTCTATTATAAAATGACAGACCAGCTAGATCTATGTCTCTATTATATTATGACAGACCAGCTAGATCTACTGTCTCTATTATATTATGACAGACCAGCTAGATCTACTGTCTCTATTATATTATGACAGACCAGCTAGATCTACTGTCTCTATTATATTATGACAGACCAGCTAGATCTACTGTCTCTATTATATTATGACAGACCAGCTAGATCTACTGTCTCTATTATATTATGACAGACCAGCTAGATCTACTGTCTCTATTATATTATGACAGACCAGCTAGATCTACTGTCTCTATTATATTATGACAGACCAGCTAGATCTACTGTCTCTATTATATTATGACAGACCAGCTAGATCTACTGTCTCTATTATATTATGACAGACCAGCTAGATCTACTGTCTCTATTATATTATGACAGACCAGCTAGATCTACTGTCTCTATTATATTATGACAGACCAGCTAGATCTACTGTCTCTATTATATTATGACAGACCAGCTAGATCTACTGTCTCTATTATATTATGACAGACCAGCTAGATCTACTGTCTCTATTATATTATGACAGACCAGTAGATCTACTGTCTCTATTATATTATGACAGACCAGCTAGATCTACTGTCTCTATTATATTATGACAGACCAGCTAGATCTACTGTCTCTATTATATTATGACAGACCAGCTAGATCTACTGTCTCTATTATATTATGACAGACCAGCTAGATCTACTGTCTCTATTATATTATGACAGACCAGCTAGATCTACTGTCTCTATTATATTATGACAGACCAGCTAGATCTACTGTCTCTATTATATTATGACAGACCAGCTAGATCTAATGTCTCTATTATATTATGACAGACCAGCTAGATCTACTGTCTCTATTATATTATGACAGACCAGGTAGATCTACTGTCTCTATTATATTATGACAGACCAGCTAGATCTACTGTCTCTATGTCTCTATTATATTATGACAGACCAGCTAAATCTACTGTCTCTATTATATTATGACAGACCAGCTAGATCTACTGTCTCTATTGTATTATTACAGACCAGCTAGATCTACTGTCTCTATTATATTATGACAGACCAGTGAGATCTGCTGTCTCTATATTAATATGATAGACCAGCTAGATCTACAGTCTCTATTATATTATGACAGACCAGCTAGATCTATTGTCTCTATTAGAATTTGACAGAGCAGCTAGATCTACTGTCTCTAATATATTATGACAGACCAGCGAGATCTACTGTCTCAATTATATTATGACAGACCAGCTAGATCTACTGTCTCAATTATTTTATGACAGACCAGCTAGATATATTGTCTCTATTGTATTATGACAGAGCAGCTAGATCTACTGTCTCTATTGTATTATGACAGACCAGCTAGATCTACTGTCTCTATTATATTATGACAGACCAGCTAGATCTACTGTCTCTATTATATTATGACAGACCAGCTAGATCTACTGTCTCTATTATATTATGACAGACCAGCTAGATCTACTGTCTCTATTATATTATGACAGACCAGCTAGATCTACTGTCTCTATTATATTATGACAGACCAGCTAGATCTACTGTCTCTATTATAAAATGACAGACCAGCTAGATCTATGTCTCTATTATATTATGACAGACCAGCTAGATCTACTGTCTCTATTATATTATGACAGACCAGCTAGATCTACTGTCTCTATTATAATATGACAGACCAGCTAGATCTACTGTCTCTATTATATTATGACAGACCAGCTAGATCTACTGTCTCTATTATATTATGACAGACCAGGTAGATCTACTGTCTCTACTTATTATAAAATGACAGACCAGCTAGATCTACTGTCTCTATTGTATTATGACAGACCAGCTAGATCTACTGTCTCTATTATAATATGACAGACCAGCTAGATCTACTGTCTCTATTATATTATGACAGACCAGCTAGATCTACTGTCTCTATTATATATATTATGACAGACCAGCTAGATCTACTGTCTCTATTATATTATGACAGACCAGCTAGATCTACTGTCTCTATTATATTATGACAGACCAGCTAGATCTACTGTCTCTATTATATTATGACAGACCAGCTAGATCTACTGTCTCTATTATATTATGACAGACCAGCTAGATCTACTGTCTCTATTATAATTATGACAGACCAGCTAGATCTACTGTCTCTATTATATTATGACAGACCAGCTAGATCTACTGTCTCTATTATATTATGCTATGACAGACCAGCTAAATCTACTGTCTCTATTATATTATGACAGACCAGCTAGATCTACTGTCTCTATTATATTATGACAGACCAGCTAGATCTACTGTCTCTATTATATTATGACAGACCAGCTAGATCTACTGTCTCTATTATATTATGACAGACCAGCTAGATCTACTGTCTCTATTATATTATGACAGACCAGCTAGATCTACTGTCTCTATTATATTATGACAGACCAGCTAGATCTACTGTCTCTATTATATTATGACAGACCAGCTAGATCTACTGTCTCTATTATATTATGACAGACCAGCTAGATCTACTGTCTCTATTATATTATGACAGACCAGCTAGATCTACTGTCTCTATTATATTATGACAGACCAGCTAGATCTACTGTCTCTATTATATTATGACAGACCAGCTAGATCTACTGTCTCTATTATATTATGACAGACCAGCTAGATCTACTGTCTCTATTATATTATGACAGACCAGCTAGATCTACTGTCTCTATTATATTATGACAGACCAGCTAGATCTACTGTCTCTATTATATTATGACAGACCAGCTAGATCTACTGTCTCTATTATATTATGACAGACCAGCTAGATCTACTGTCTCTATTATATTATGACAGACCAGCTAGATCTACTGTCTCTATTATATTACGACAGACCAGCTAGATCTACTGTCTCTATTATATTATGACAGACCAGATAGATCTATTCTCTCTATTATATTATGACAGACCAGCTAGATCTACTGTCTCTATTCTATTATGACAGACCAGGTAGATCTACTGTCTGTATTATATTATGACAGACCAGCTATATCTACTGTCTCTATTATATTACGACAGACCAGCTAGATCTACTGTCTCTATTATATTATGATAGACCAGCTAGATCAACTGTCTCTATTATATTGTGACAGACCAGCTATATCGACTATCTCTATTATATTATGACAGACCAGCTAGATCTACTGTCTGTAGTATATTCTGACAGACCAGCTAGATCTACTGTCTCTATTATATTATGTCAGACCAGCTTGATCTACTGTCTCTATCATATTATGACAGACCAGCTAGATCTACTGTCTCTATTATATTATGACAGACCAGCTAGATCTACTGTCTCTATTATATTATGACAGACCAGCTAGATCTACTGTCTCTATTATATTATGACAGACCAGCTAGATCTACTGTCTCTATTATATTATGACAGACCAGCTAGATCTACTGTCTCTATTATATTATGACAGACCAGCTAGATCTACTGTCTCTATTATATTATGACAGACCAGCTAGATCTACTGTCTCTATTATATTATGACAGACCAGCTAGATCTACTGTCTCTATTATATTATGACAGACCAGCTAGATCTACTGTCTCTATTATATTATGTATGACAGACCAGCTAAGATCTACTGTCTCTATTGTATTATGACAGACCAGCTAGATCTACTGTCTCTATTATATTATGACAGACCAGCTAGATCTACTGTCTCTATTATATTATGACAGACCAGCTAGATCTACTAGTCTATTATATTATGACAGACCAGCTAGATCTACTGTCTCTATTATATTATGACAGACCAGCTAGATCTATATGTCTCTATTATATTATGACAGACCAGCTAGATCTACTGTCTCTATTATATTATGACAGACCAGCTAGATCTACTGTCTCTATTATATTATGACAGACCAGCTAGATCTACTGTCTCTATTATATTATGACAGACCAGCTAGATCTACTGTCTCTATTATATTATGACAGACCAGCTAGATCTACTGTCTCTATTATATTATGACAGACCAGCTAGATCTACTGTCTCTATTATATTATGACAGACCAGCTAGATCTACTGTCTCTATTATATTATGACAGACCAGCTAGATCTACTGTCTCTATTATATTATGACAGACCAGCTAGATCTACTGTCTCTATTATATTATGACAGACCAGCTAGATCTACTGTCTCTATTATATTATGACAGACCAGCTAGATCTACTGTCTCTATTATATTATGACAGACCAGCTAGATCTACTGTCTCTATTATATTATGACAGACCAGCTAGATCTACTGTCTCTATTATATTATGACAGACCAGCTAGATCTACTGTCTCTATTATATTATGACAGACCAGCTAGATCTACTGTCTCTATTATATTATGACAGACCAGCTAGATCTACTGTCTCTATTATATTATGACAGACCAGCTAGATCTACTGTCTCTATTATATTATGACAGACCAGCTAGATCTACTGTCTCTATTATATTATGACAGACCAGCTAGATCTACTGTCTCTATTATATTATGACAGACCAGCTAGATCTACTGTCTCTATTATATTATGACAGACCAGCTAGATCTACTGTCTCTATTATATTATGACAGACCAGGTAGATCTACTGTCTCTATTATATTATGACAGACCAGCTAGATCTACTGTCTCTATTATATTATGACAGACCAGCTAGATCTACTGTCTCTATTATATTATGACAGACCAGCTAGATCTACTGTCTCTATTATATTATTACAGACCAGCTAGATCTACTGTCTCTATTGTATTATGACAGACCAGCTAGATCTACTGTCTCTATTATATTATGACAGACCAGGTAGATATACTGACTCCATTATAAAATGACAGACCAGCTAGATCTACTATTGTATTATGACAGACCAGCTAGATCTATTGTCTCTATTATATATGACAGACCAGCTAGATCTACTGTCTCTATTATATCTATGACAGACCAGCTAGATCTACTGTCTCTATTATAATATGACATTATGACAGACCAGCTAGATCTACTGTTTCTATTATATTATGACAGACCAGCTAGATCTACTGTCTCTATTATATTATGACAGACCAGCTAGATCTACTGTCTCTATTATATTATGACAGACCAGCTAGATCTACTGTCTCTATTATATTATGACAGACCAGCTAGATCTACTGTCTCTATTATAAAATGACAGACCAGGTAGATATACTGTCTCTATTATATTATGACAGACCAGCTAAATCTACTGTCTGACAGACCAGCTAGATCTATGTCTCTATTATATTATGACAGACCAGCTAGATCTACTGTCTCTATTATATTATGACAGACCAGCTAGATCTACTGTCTCTATTATATTATGACAGACCAGCTAGATCTACTGTCTCTATTATATATACAGACAGACCAGCTAGATCTACTGTCTCTATTATATTATGACAGACCAGCTAGATCTACTGTCTCTATTATATTATGACAGACCAGCTAGATCTACTGTCTCTATTATATTATGACAGACCAGCTAGATCTACTGTCTCTATTATATTATGACAGACCAGGTAGATCTACTGTCTCTATTATATTATGACAGACCAGCTAGATCTACTGTCTCTATTGTATTATGACAGACCAGCTAGATCTACTGTCTCTATTATATTATGACAGACCAGCTAGATCTACTGTCTCTATTATATTATGACAGACCAGCTAGATCTACTGTCTCTATTATATTATGACAGACCAGGTAGATCTACTGTCTTTATCATATAATGACAGACCAGCTAGATCTACTGTCTTTATTATATTATGACATACCAGCTAGATCTACAGTCGCTATTATATTATGACAGATCAGGTAGATCTACTATGTCTATTATATTATGACAGACCAGCTAGATCTATTGTCTCTATTATAATATGACAGACCAGCTAGATCTACTGTATCTATTACATTATGACAGACCAGCTAGATCTACTCTCTCTATTATATTTTGCCAGACCATGTACATCTACGGCCTCTTTTATATGACAGACCAGCTAGATCTACTGTCTCTATTATATTATGACAGACCAGCTAGATCTACTGTCTCTATTGTATTATGACAGATCAGCTAGATCTACTGTCGCTATTATATTATGACAGACCAGTGAGATCTACTGTCTCTATTATATTATGACAGACCAGAGAGATCTATTGTCTCTATTCTATTATGACAGACCAGCTAGATCTACTGTCTGTTGTATTATGACAGACCAGCTAGATCTACTATCTCTATTATATTATGACAGACCAGCTAGTTCTAGTGTCTCTATTATATTATGACAGACCAGCTAAATCTACTGTCTCTATTATAAAATGACAGACCAACTAGATCTACTGTCTCTATTATATTATGACAGACCAGCTAGATCTACTGTCTCTATTATATTATGACAGACCAGCTAGATCTACTGTCTCTATTATATTATGACAGACCAGCTAGATCTACTGTCTCTATTATATTATGACAGACCAGCTAGATCTACTGTCTCTATTATATTATGACAGACCAGCTAGATCTACTGTCTCTATTATATTATGACAGACCAGCTAGATCTACTGTCTCTATTATATTATGACAGACCAGCTAGATCTACTGTCTCTATTATATTATGGTATGACAGACCAGCTAGATCTACTGTCTCTATTATATTATGACAGACCAGCTAGATCTACTGTCTCTATTATATTATGACAGACCAGCTAGATCTACTGTCTCTATTATATTATGACAGACCAGGTAGATCTACTGTCTCTATTATAAAATGACAGACCAGCTAGATCTACTGTCTCTATTGTATTATGACAGACCAGCTAGATCTACTGTCTCTATTATATTATGACAGACCAGCTAGATCTACTGTCTCTATTATATTATGACAGACCAGCTAGATCTACTGTCTCTATTATATTATGACAGACCAGCTAGATCTACTGTCTCTATTATATTATGACAGACCAGCTAGATCTACTGTCTCTATTATATTATGACAGACCAGCTAGATCTACTGTCTCTATTATATTATGACAGACCAGCTAGATCTACTGTCTCTATTATATTATGACAGACCAGCTAGATCTACTGTCTCTATTATATTATGACAGACCAGCTAGATCTACTGTCTCTATTATATTATGACAGACCAGCTAGATCTACTGTCTCTATTATATTATGACAGACCAGCTAGATCTACTGTCTCTATTATATTATGACAGACCAGCTAGATCTACTGTCTCTATTATATTATGACAGACCAGCTAGATCTACTGTCTCTATTATATTATGACAGACCAGCTAGATCTACTGTCTCTATTATATTATGACAGACCAGCTAGATCTACTGTCTCTATTATATTATGACAGACCAGCTAGATCTACTGTCTCTATTATATTATGACAGACCAGCTAGATCTACTGTCTCTATTATATTATGACAGACCAGCTAGATCTACTGTCTCTATTATATTATGACAGACCAGCTAGATCTACTGTCTCTATTATATTATGACAGACCAGCTAGATCTACTGTCTCTATTATATTATGACAGACCAGCTAGATCTACTGTCTCTATTATATTATGACAGACCAGCTAGATCTACTGTCTCTATTATATTATGACAGACCAGCTAGATCTACTGTCTCTATTATATTATGACAGACCAGCTAGATCTACTGTCTCTATTATATTATGACAGACCAGCTAGATCTACTGTCTCTATTATATTATGACAGACCAGCTAGATCTACTGTCTCTATTATATTATGACAGACCAGCTAGATCTACTGTCTCTATTATATTATGACAGACCAGCTAGATCTACTGTCTCTATTATATTATGACAGACCAGCTAGATCTACTGTCTCTATTATATTATGACAGACCAGCTAGATCTACTGTCTCTATTATATTATGACAGACCAGCTAGATCTACTGTCTCTATTATATTATGACAGACCAGCTAGATCTACTGTCTCTATTATATTATGACAGACCAGCTAGATCTCCTGTCTCTATTATATTATGGCAGACCAGCTAGATCTACTGTCTCTATTATATGATGACAGACCAGCTAGATCTACTGCCTCTATTATAATATGACAGACCAGCTAGATCTACTGTCTCTATTATATTATGACAGACCAGCTAGATCTACTGTCTCTATTATATTATGACAGACCAGCTAGATCTAATTGTCTCTATTATATTATGATTGACCAGCTAGATCTAATGTCTCTATTATATTATGACAGTCCAGTTAGATCTACTGTCTCTATTATATTATGACAGACCAGCTAGATCTACTGTCTCTATTATATTATGACAGACCAGCGAGATCTACTGTCTCTATTATATTATGACAGACCAGCTAGATCTACTGTCTCTATTATAATATGACAGACCTGTTCGATCTACTGTCTCTATTATATTATGACAGACCAGCTAGATCTACTGTCTCTATTATATTATGACAGACCAGCTAGATCTACTGTCTCTATTATTATTATGACAGACCAGCTAGATCTACTGTCTCTATTATATTATGACAGACCAGCTAGATCTACTGTCTCTATTATATTATGACAGACCAGCTAGATCTACTGTCTCTATTATATTATGACAGACCAGCTAGATCTACTGTCTCTATTATATTATGACAGACCAGCTAGATCTACTGTCTCTATTATATTATGACAGACCAGGTAGATCTACTGTCTCTATTATATAAAATGACAGACCAGCTAGATCTACTGTCTCGCTATTGTATTATGACAGACCAGCTAGATCTACTGTCTCTATTATATTATGACAGACCAGCTAGATCTACTGTCTCTATTATATTATGACAGACCAGCTAGATCTACTGTCTCTATTATATTATGACAGACCAGCTAGATCTACTGTCTCTATTATATTATGACAGACCAGCTAGATCTACTGTCTCTATTATATTATGACAGACCAGCTAGATCTACTGTCTCTATTATATTATGACAGACCAGCTAGATCTACTGTCTCTATTATATTATGACAGACCAGCTAGATCTACTGTCTCTATTATATTATGACAGACCAGCTAGATCTACTGTCTCTATTATATTATGACAGACCAGCTAGATCTACTGTCTCTATTATATTATGACAGACCAGCTAGATCTACTGTCTCTATTATATTATGACAGACCAGCTAGATCTACTGTCTCTATTATATTATGACAGACCAGCTAGATCTACTGTCTCTATTATATTATGACAGACCAGCTAGATCTACTGTCTCTATTATATTATGACAGACCAGCTAGATCTACTGTCTCTATTATATTATGACAGACCAGCTAGATCTACTGTCTCTATTATATTATGACAGACCAGCTAGATCTACTGTCTCTATTATATTATGACAGACCAGCTAGATCTACTGTCTCTATTATATTATGACAGACCAGCTAGATCTACTGTCTCTATTATATTATGACAGACCAGCTAGATCTACTGTCTCTATTATATTATGACAGACCAGCTAGATCTACTGTCTCTATTATATTATGACAGACCAGCTAGATCTACTGTCTCTATTATATTATGACAGACCAGCTAGATCTACTGTCTCTATTATATTATGACAGACCAGGTAGATATACTGTCTCTATTATATTATGACAGACCAGCTAGATCTACTGTCTCGCTATTGTATTATGACAGACCAGCTAGATCTACTGTCTCTATTATATTATGACAGACCAGCTAGATCTACTGTCTCTATTATATTATGACAGACCAGCTAGATCTACTGTCTCTATTATATTATGACAGACCAGCTAGATCTACTGTCTCTATTATATTATGACAGACCAGCTAGATCTACTGTCTCTATTATATTATGACAGACCAGCTAGATCTACTGTCTCTATTATATTATGACAGACCAGCTAGATCTACTGTCTCTATTATATTATGACAGACCAGCTAGATCTACTGTCTCTATTATATTATGACAGACCAGCTAGATCTACTGTCTCTATTATATTATGACAGACCAGCTAGATCTACTGTCTCTATTATATTATGACAGACCAGCTAGATCTACTGTCTCTATTATATTATGACAGACCAGCTAGATCTACTGTCTCTATTATATTATGACAGACCAGCTAGATCTACTGTCTCTATTATATTATGACAGACCAGCTAGATCTACTGTCTCTATTATATTATGACAGACCAGCTAGATCTACTGTCTCTATTATATTATGACAGACCAGCTATATTATGACAGACCAGCTAGATCTACTGTCTCTATTATATTATGACAGACCAGCTAGATCTACTGTCTCTATTATATTATGACAGACCAGCTAGATCTACTGTCTCTATTATATTATGACAGACCAGCTAGATCTACTGTCTCTATTATAAAATGACAGACCAGCTAGATCTACTGTCTCTATTATATTATGACAGACCAGCTAGATCTACTGTCTCTATTATATTATGACAGACCAGCTAGATCTACTGTCTCTATTATATTATGACAGACCAGGCTAGATCTACTGTCTCTATTATATTATGACAGACCAGCTAGATCTACTGTCTCTATTATATTATGACAGACCAGCTAGATCTACTGTCTCTATTATATTATGACAGACCAGCTAGATCTACTGTCTCTATTATATTATGACAGACCAGCTAGATCTACTGTCTCTATTATATTATGACAGACCACGTAGATATACTGTCTCTATTATATTATGACAGACCAGCTAGATCTACTGTCTCTATGTCTCTATTATATTATGACAGACCAGCTAGATCTACTGTCTCTATTATATTATGACAGACCAGCTAGATCTACTGTCTCTATTATATTATGACAGACCAGCTAGATCTACTGTCTCTATTATATTATGACAGACCAGCTAGATCTACTGTCTCTATTATATTATGACAGACCAGCTAGATCTACTGTCTCTATTATATTATGACAGACCAGGTAGATCTACTGTCTCTATTATATTATGACAGACCAGCTAGATCTACTGTCTCTATTGTATTATGACAGACCAGCTAGATCTACTGTCTCTATTATATTATGACAGACCAGCTAGATCTACTGTCTCTATTATATTATGACAGACCAGCTAGATCTACTGTCTCTATTGTATTATGACAGACCAGCTAGATCTACTGTCTCTATTATATTATGACAGACCAGCTAGATCTACTGTCTCTATTATATTATGACAGACCAGCTAGATCTACTGTCTCTATTATATTATGACAGACCAGCTAGATCTACTGTCTCTATTATATTATGACAGACCAGCTAGATCTACTGTCTCTATTATATTATGACAGACCAGCTAGATCTACTGTCTCTATTATATTATGACAGACCAGCTAGATCTACTGTCTCTATTATATTATGACAGACCAGCTAGATCTACTGTCTCTATTATATTATGACAGACCAGCTAGATCTACTGTCTCTATTATATTATGACAGACCAGCTAGATCTACTGTCTATATTATATTATAACAGACCAGCTAGATCTACTGTCTCTATTCTATTATGACAGACTAGCTAGATCTACTGTCTCTATTGTATTATGACAGACCAGGTAGATCTACTGCCTCTATTATATTATGACAGACCAGGTAGATATACTGTCTCTATTATATTATGACAGACCAGCTAAATCTACTGTCTCTATGTCTCTATTATGTTATGACAGACCAGCTAAATCTACTGTCTCTATTTTATTATGACAGACCAGCTAGATCTACTGTCTCTATTATATTATGACAGACCAGCTAGATCTACTGTCTCTATTATATTATGACAGACCAGGTAGATATACTGACTCCATTATAAAATGACAGACCAGCTAGATCTACTGTCTCTATTGTATTATGACAGACCAGCTAGATCTACTGTCTCTATTATATTATGACAGACCAGCTAGATCTACTGTCTCTATTATATTATGACAGACCAGCTAGATCTACTGTCTCTATTATATTATGACAGACCAGCTAGATCTACTGCCTCTATTATATTATGACAGACCAGGTAGATATACTGTCTCCATTATAAAATGACAGACCAGCTAGATCTACTGTCTCTATTGTATTATGACTGACCAGCTAGATCTACTGTCTCTATTATATTATGACAGACCAGCTAGATCTACTGTCTCTATTATATTATGACAGACCAGCTAGATCTACTGTCTCTATTATATTATGACAGACCAGCTAGATCTACTGTCTCTATTATATTATGACAGACCAGCTAGATCTACTGTCTCTATTATATTATGACAGACCAGCTAGATCTACTGTCTCTATTATATTATGACAGACCAGCTAGATCTACTGTCTCTATTATATTATGACAGACCAGCTAGATCTACTGTCTCTATTATATTATGACAGACCAGCTAGATCTACTGTCTCTATTATATTATGACAGACCAGCTAGATCTACTGTCTCTATTATATTATGACAGACCAGCTAGATCTACTGTCTCCATTATAAAATGACAGACCAGCTAGATCTACTGTCTCTATTATATTATGACAGACCAGCTAGATCTACTGTCTCTATTATATTATGACAGACCAGCTAGATCTACTGTCTCTATTATATTATGACAGACCAGCTAGATCTACTGTCTCTATTATATTATGACAGACCAGCTAGATCTACTGTCTCTATTATATTATGACAGACCAGCTAGATCTACTGTCTCTATTATATTATGACAGACCAGCTAGATCTATTCTCGCTATTGTATTATGACAGACCAGCTAGATAAATTGTCTCTATTATAATATGACAGACCAGCTAGATCTACTGTCTCTATTATATTATGACAGACCAGCTAGATCTACTGTCTCTATTATATTATGACAGACCAGCTAGATCTACTGTCTCTATTATATTATGACAGACCAGCTAGATCTACTGTCTCTATTATATTATGACAGACCAGCTAGATCTACTGTCTCTATTATATTATGACAGACCAGCTAGATCTACTGTCTCTATTATATTATGACAGACCAGCTAGATCTACTGTCTCTATTATATTATGACAGACCAGCTAGATCTACTGTCTCTATTATATTATGACAGACCAGCTAGATCTACTGTCTCTATTATATTATGACAGACCAGCTAGATCTACTGTCTCTATTATATTATGACAGACCAGCTAGATCTACTGTCTCTATTATATTATGACAGACCAGCTAGATCTACTGTCTCTATTATATTATGACAGACCAGCTAGATCTACTGTCTCTATTATATTATGACAGACCAGCTAGATCTACTGTCTCTATTATATTATGACAGACCAGCTAGATCTACTGTCTCTATTGTATTATGACAGACCAGCTAGATCTACTGTCTCTATTATATTTTGACATACCAGGTAGATCTACTGTCTCTGTTATATTATGACAGACCAGCTACATCTACTGTCTCTATTATATTATGAGAGACCAGGTAGATATACCGACTCCATTATAAAATGACAGACCAGCTAGATCTACTGTCTCTATTATATTATGACAGACCAGCTAGATCTACTGTGTCTATTGTATTATGCCAGACCAGCTAGATCTACTGTTTCTATTATATTATGACAGACCAGCTAGATCTACTGTCTCTATTATATTATGACAGACCAGCTAGATCTACTGTCTCTATTATATTATGACAGACCAGCTAGATCTACTGTCTCTATTATATTATGACAGACCAGGTAGATCTACTGTCTCTATTATATTATGACAGACCAGCTAGATCTACTGTCTCTATTATATTATGACAGACCAGCTAGATCTACTGTCTCTATTATATGTTATGACAGACCAGCTAGATCTACTGTCTCTATTATATTATGACAGACCAGCTAGATCTACTGTCTCTATTATATTATGACAGACCAGCTAGATCTACTGTCTCTATTATATTATGACAGACCAGCTAGATCTACTGTCTCTATTATATTATGACAGACCAGCTAGATCTACTGTCTCTATTATATTATGACAGACCAGCTAGATCTACTGTCTTATTATATTATGACAGACCAGCTAGATCTACTGTCTCTATTATATTATGACAGACCAGCTAGATCTACTGTCTCTATTATATTATGACAGACCAGCTAGATCTACTGTCTCTATTATATTATGACAGACCAGCTAGATCTACTGTCTCTATTATATTATGACAGACCAGCTAGATCTACTGTCTCTATTGTATTATGACAGACCAGCTAGATCTACTGTCTCTATTATATTATGACAGACCAGCTAGATCTACTGTCTCTATTATAAAATGACAGACCAGCTAGATCTACTGTCTCTATTGTATTATGACAGACCAGCTAGATCTACTGTCTCTATTATATTATGACAGACCAGCTAGATCTACTGTCTCTATTATATTATGACAGACCAGCTAGATCTACTGTCTCTATTATATTATGACAGACCAGCTAGATCTACTGTCTCTATTATATTATGACAGACCAGCTAGATCTACTGTCTCTATTATATTATGACAGACCAGCTAGATCTACTGTCTCTATGTCTCTATTATATTATGACAGACCAGCTAGATCTACTGTCTCTATTATATTATGACAGACCAGCTAGATCTACTGTCTCTATGTCTCTATTATATTATGACAGACCAGCTAGATCTACTGTCTCTATTATATTATGACAGACCAGCTAGATCTACTGTCTCTATTATAATATGACAGACCAGCTAGATCTACTGTCTCTATTATATTATGACAGACCAGCTAGATCTACTGTCTCTATTATATTATGACAGACCAGCTAGATCTACTGTCTCTATTATACTATGACAGACCAGCTAGATCTACTGTCTCTATTATATTATGACAGACCAGCTAGATCTACTGTCTCTATTATAAAATGACAGACCAGGTAGATATACTGTCTCTATTATATTATGACAGACCAGCTAAATCTACTGTCTCTATGTCTCTATTATGGTATGACAGACCAGCTAAATCTACTGTCTCTATTGTATTATGACAGACCAGCTAGATCTACTGTCTCTATTGTATTATGACAGACCAGGTAGATCTACTGTCTCTATTATATTATGACAGACCAGGTAGATCTACTGACTCTATTATAAAATGACAGACCAGCTAGATCTACTTCTCTATTATATTATGACAGACCAGCTAGATCTATTGTCTCTATTATATTATGACAGACCAGCTAGATCTACTGTCTCTATTATATTATGACAGACCAGCTCGATCTACTGTCTCTATTATATTATGACAGACCAGCTAGATCTACTGTCTCTATTATATTATGACAGACCAGCTAGATCTACTGTCTCTATTATAAAATGACAGACCAGGTAGATATACTGTCTCTATTATATTATGACAGACCAGCTAGATCTACTGTCTCTATTATATTATGACAGACCAGCTAGATCTACTGTCTCTATTATATTATGACAGACCAGCTAAATCTACTGTCTCTATTATATTATGACAGACCAGCTAGATCTATTTTCTCTATTATAATATGACATTATGACAGACCAGCTAGATCTACTGTTTCTATTGTATTATGACAGACCAGCTAGATCTACTATCTCTATTATATTATGACAGACCAGCTAGATCTAGTGTCTCTATTATATTTTGACAGACCAGGTAGATCTACTGTCTCTATTATAATATGACAGACCAGCTAGATCTACTGTCTCTATTATATTATGACAGACCAGCTAGATCTACTGTCTCTATTATATTATGACAGACCAGCTAGATATACTGTCTCTATTATATTATGACAGACCAGCTAGATCTACTGTCTCATTGTCTCTATTATATTATGACAGACCAGCTAGATCTACTGTCTCTATTATATTATGACAGACCAGCTAGATCTACTGTCTCTATTATATTATGACAGACCAGCTAGATCTACTGTCTCTATTATATTATGACAGACCAGCTAGATCTACTGTCTCTATTATAATTATGACAGACCAGCTAGATCTATTCTCTATTGTATTATGACAGACCAGCTAGATCTACTGTCTCTATTATAATATGACAGACCAGCTAGATCTACTGTCTCTATTATACTATGACAGGCCAGCTAGATCTACTGTCTCTATTATATTATGACAGACCAGCTAGATTTACTGTCTCTATTATATTATGACAGACCAGCTAGATCTACTGTCTCTATTATAAAATGACAGACCAGGTAGATATACTGTCTCTATTATATTATGACAGACCAGCTAGATCTACTGTCTCTATTATATTATGACAGACAAGCTAGATCTATTGTCTCTATTGTAATATGACATTATGACAGACCCGCTAGATCTACTGTCTCTATTATATTATGACAGACCAGCTAGATCTACTGTCTCTATTATAATATGACAGACCAGCTAGATCTACTGTCTCTATTATATTATGACAGACCAGCTAGATCTACTGTCTCTATTATATTTTGACAGACCAGCTAGATCTACTGTCTCTATTATATTATGACAGACCAGCTAGATCTACTGTCTCTATTATATTATGACAGACCAGCTAGATCTACTGTCTCTATTATATTATGACAGACCAGGTAGATATACTGTCTCTATTATATTATGACAGACCAGCTAGATCTACTGTCTCTATTATTATTATGACAGACCAGCTAGATCTACTGTCTCTATTATATTATGACAGACCAGCTAGATCTACTGTCTCTATTGTATTATGACAGACCAGCTAGATCTACTGTCTCTATTATATTATGAGAGACCAGGTAGATATACTGTCTCCATTATAAAATGACAGACCAGCTAGATCTATTCTCTCTATTATATTATGACAGACCAGCTAGATAAATTGTCTCTATTATAATATGACAGACCAGCTAGATCTACTGTCTCTATTATATTATGACAGACCAGCTAGATCTACTGTCTCTATTATATTATGACAGACCAGCTAGATCTACTGTCTCTATTATATTATGACAGACCAGCTAGATCTACTGTCTCTATTATATTATGACAGACCAGCTAGATCTACTGTCTCTATTATATTATGACAGACCAGGTAGATATACAGACTCCATTATAAAATGACAGACCAGCTAGATCTACTTCTCTATTGTATTATGACAGACCAGCTAGATCTATTGTCTCTATTATATTATGACAGACCAGCTAGATCTACTGTCTCTATTATAAATGACAGACCAGCTAGATCTACTGTCTCTATTATATTATGACAGACCAGCTAGATCTACTGTCTCTATTATATTATGACAGACCAGCTAGATATACTGTCTCTATTATATTATGACAGACCAGCTAGATCTACTGTCTCTATTATATTATGACAGACCAGCTAGATCTACTGTCTCTATTATATTATGACAGACCAGCTAGATCTACTGTCTCTATTATATTATGACAGACCAGCTAGATCTACTGTCTCTATTATATTATGACAGACCAGCTAGATCTATTGTCTCTATTATATTATGACAGACCAGCTAGATCTACTGTCTCTATTATAATATGACAGACCAGGCTAGATCTACTGTCTCTATTATATTATGACAGACCAGCTAGATCTATTGTCTCATGTATAATATGTATTATGACAGACCAGCTAGATCTACTGTCTCTATTATATTATGACAGACCAGCTAGATCTACTGTCTCTATTATATTATGACAGACCAGCTAGATCTACTGTCTCTATTATATTATGACAGACCAGGTAGATATACAGACTCCATTATAAAATGACAGACCAGCTAGATCTATTCTCGCTATTGTATTATGACAGACCAGCTAGATAAATGGTCTCTATTATAATATGACAGACCAGCTAGATCTACTGTCCCTATTATACTATGACAGACCAGCTAGATCTACTGTCTCTATTATATTATGACAGACCAGCTAGATCTACTGTCTCTATTATATTATGACAGACCAGCTAGATCTACTGTCTCTATTATAAAATGACAGACCAGCTAGATATACTGTCTCTATTATATTATGACAGACCAGCTAGATATACTGTCTCTATTATATTATGACAGACCAGCTAAATCTACTGTCTCTATGTCTCTATTATGTTATGACAGACCAGCTAAATCTACTGTCTCTATTATATTATGACAGACCAGCTAGATCTACTGTCTCTATTATAATATGACAGACCAGCTAGATCTACTGTCTCTATTATATTATGACAGACCAGCTAGATCTATTGTCTCTATTATGTATTATGACAGACCAGCTAGATCTACTGTCTCTATTATATTATGACAGACCAGCTAGATCTACTGTCTCTATTATATTATGACAGACCAGCTAGATCTACTGTCTCTATTATAAAATGACAGACCAGGTAGATATACTGTCTCTATTATATTATGACAGACCAGCTAAATCTACTGTCTCTATCTATTATTATGACAGACCAGCTAGATCTACTGTCTCTATTGTATTATGACAGACCAGCTAGATCTACTGTCTCTATTGTATTATGACAGACCAGCTAGATCTACTGTCTCTATTATATTATGACAGACCAGGTAGATATACAGTCTCTATTATAAAATGACAGACCAGCTAGATCTACTGTCTCTATTATATTATGACAGACCAGCTAGATAAATTGTCTCTATTATAATATGACAGACCAGCTAGATCTACTGTCCCTATTATACTATGACAGACCAGCTAGATCTACTGTCTCTATTATATTATGACAGACCAGCTAGATCTACTGTCTCTATTATATTATGACAGACCAGCTAGATCTACTGTCTCTATTATATTATGACAGACCAGCTAGATCTACTGTCTCTATTATATTATGACAGACCAGGTAGATATACAGTCTCTATTATATAAAATGACAGACCAGCTAGATCTATTCTCTATTGTATTATGACAGACCAGCTAGATAAATTGTCTCTATTATAATATGACAGACCAGCTAGATCTACTGTCTCTATTATAAAATGACAGACCAGGTAGATATACTGTCTCTATTATATTATGACAGACCAGCTAAATCTACTGTCTATTATATTATGACAGACCAGCTAGATATACTGTCTCTATTTTATTATGACAGACCAGCTAGATCTACTGTCTCTATTGTATTATGACAGACCAGCTAGATCTACTGTCTCTACTATATTATGAGAGACCAGGTAGATATACCAACTCCATTATAAAATGACAGACCAGCTAGATCTATTCTCGCTATTGTATTATGACAGACCAGCTAGATCAATTGTCTCTATTATAATATGACAGACCAGCTAGATCTACTGTCTCTATTATAATATGACAGACTGGCTAGATCTACTGTCTCTATTATATTATGACAGACCAGCTAGATCTATTGTCTCTATAATATGACATTATGACAGACCAGCTAGATCTACTGTCCCTATTATACTATGACAGACCAGCTAGATCTACTGTCTCTATTATATTATGACAGACCAGCTAGATCTACTGTCTCTATTATATTATGACAGACCAGCTAGATCTACTGTCTCTATTATATTATGACAGACCAGGTAGATCTACAGTCTCCATTATAAAATGACAGACCAGCTAGATCTATTCTCGCTATTATATTATGACAGACCAGCTAGATAAACTGTCTCTATTATATTATGACAGACCAGCTAGATCTACTGTCTCTATTATAAAATGACAGACCAGGTAGATATACTGTCTCTATTATATTATGACAGACCAGCTAGATCTACTGTCTATTATATTATGACAGACCAGCTAGATATACTGTCTATTTTATTATGACAGACCAGCTAGATCTACTGTCTCTATTGTATTATGACAGACCAGCTAGATCTACTGTCTCTATTATATTATGAGAGACCAGCTAGATCTATGTCTCCATTATAAAATGACAGACCAGCTAGATCTATTCTCGCTATTGTATTATGACAGACCAGCTAGATCAATTGTCTCTATTATAATATGACAGACCAGCTAGATCTACTGTCTCTATTATATTATGACAGACCAGCTTGATCTATTGTCTCTATAATATGACATTATGACAGACCAGCTAGATCTACTGTCCCTATTATACTATGACAGACCAGCTAGATCTACTGTCTCTATTATATTATGACAGACCAGCTAGATCTACTGTCTCTATTATAAATGACAGACCAGGTAGATATACTGTCTCTATTATATTATGACAGACCAGCTAAATCTACTGTCTCTATGTCTCTATTATGGTATGACAGACCAGCTAAATCTACTGTCTCTATTGTATTATGACAGACCAGCTAGATCTACTGTCTCTATTATATTATGACAGACCAGCTAGATCTACTGTCTCTATTATAAAATGACAGACCAGTAGATATACTGTCTCTAATATATTATGACAGACCAGCTAAATCTACTGTCTCTATGTCTCTATTATTATGACAGACCAGCTAAATCTACTGTCTCTATTATATTATGACAGACCAGCTAGATCTACTGTCTCTATTATATTATGACAGACCAGCTAGATCTACTGTCTCTATTATATTATGAGAGAATGACAGACCAGCTAGATCTATTGTCTCTATTATTATGACATTATGACAGACCAGCTAGATCTACTGTTTCTATTGTATTATGACAGACCAGGCTAGATCTACTGTCTCTATTATATTATGACAGACCAGCTAGATCTAGTGTCTCTATTATATTATGACAGACCAACTAAATCTACTGTCTCTATTATATTTTGACAGACCAGGTAGATCTACTGTCCCTATTATACGATGACAGACCAGCTAGATCTACTGTCTCTATTATATTATGACAGACCAGCTAGATCTACTGTCTCTATTATATTATGACAGACCAGCTAGATCTACTGTCTCTATTATAAAATGACAGACCAGGTAGATATACTGTCTCTATTATATTATGACAGACCAGCTAAATCTACTGTCTCTATGTCTCTATTATGCTATGACAGACCAGCTAAATCTACTGTCTCTATTGTATTATGACAGACCAGCTAGATCTACTGTCTCTATTATATTAGGACAGACCAGCTAGATCTACTGTCTCTATTATATTTTGACAGACCAGCCAGATCTACTGTCCCTATTATAATATGACAGACCAGCTAGATCTACTGTCTCTATTATATTATGACAGACCAGCTAGATCTACTGTCTCTATTATATTATGACAGACCAGCTAGATCTACTGTCTCTATTATATTATGACAGACCAGCTAGATCTACTGTCTCTATTATATTATGACAGACCAGCTAGATCTACTGTCTCTATTATATTATGAGAGAACAGGTAGACATACAACTCCATTATAATATGACAGACCAGCTAGATCTACTGTCTCTATTATAAAATGACAGACCAGGTAGATATACTGTCTCTATTATATTATGACAGACCAGCTAAATCTACTGTCTCTATGTCTCTATTATGGTATGACAGACCAGCTAAATCTACTGTCTCTATTGTATTATGACAGACCAGCTAGATCTACTGTCTCTATTGTATTATCACAGACCAGCTAGATCTACTGTGTCTATTATATTATGACAGACCAGCTAGATCTACTGTCTCTTCTGTATTATGACAGACCAGGTCGATATACTGTCTCTATTATATTATCACAGACCAGGTCGATATACTGTCTCTATTATATTATGACAGACCAGCTAGATCTACTGTCTCTTCTGTATTATGACAGACCAGCTCGATATACTGTGTCTATTATATTATGACAGACCAGGTCGATATACTGTCTCTATTATATTATGACAGACCAGGCTAGATATACTGTCTCCATTATAAAATGACAGACCAGCTATATCTACTGTCTCTATTGTATTATGACTGACCAGCTAGATCTACTGTCTCTATTATATTATGACAGACCAGCTAGATCTACTGTCTCTATTATATTATGACAGACCAGCTATATCTACTGTGTCTATTATATTATGACAGACCAGCTAGATCTACTGTCTATTATATTATGACAGACCAGCTAGATCTAATGTCTATTATATTATGACAGACCAGCTAGATCTATTATCTCTATTATAATATGACAGACCAGCTAAATCTACTGTCTCTATTATATTATGACAGACCAGCTAGATCTACTGTCTCTATTGTATTATGACAGACCAGCAAGATCTACTCTCTCTATTATATTATGACAGACCAGCTAGATATACTGTGTCTATTATATTATGACAGACCAGCTAGATCTTCTGTCTATTACATTATGACAGACCAGCTAGATCTACTGTCTCTATTATATTATGACAGACCAGCTAGATCTACTGTCTCTATTATATTATGACAGACCAGCTAGATCTACTGTCTCTATTGTATTATGACAGACCAGCTAGATCTACTGTCTCATTATAAAATGACAGACCAGCTATATCAACTGTCTCTATTGTATTATGACTGACCAGCTAGATCTACTGTCTCTATTATATTATGACAGACCAGCTATATCTACTGTCTCTATTATATTATGACAGACCAGGTAGATATACTGTCTCTATTATATGATGACAGACCAGCTAGATCTACTGTCTATTATATTATGACAGACCAGCTAGATCTATTGTCTCTATTATAATATGACAGACCATCTAGATCTACTGTCTCTATTATATTATGACAGACCAGCTAGATCTACTGTCTATATTATATTATTACTGTCTATTATATTATGACAGACCAGCTCGATCTATTGTCTCTATTATAATATGACAGACCAGCTAGATCTACTGTCTCTATTATATTATGACAGACCAGCTAGATCTACTGTCTCTATTGTATTATGACAGACCAAATAGATCTACTCTCTATTATATTATGACAGACCAGCTAGATCTACTGTGTCTATTATATTATGACAGACCAGCTAGATCTTCTGTCTATTATATTATGACAGACCAGCTAGATCTACTGTCTCTATGGTATTATGACAGACCAGTTAAATCTACTGTCTCTATTATATTATGACAGACCAGCTAGATCTGCTGTCTCTATTATATTATGACAGACCAGCTAGATCTGTCTCTATTATATTTTGACATACCAGGTAGATCTACTGCCTCTGTTATATTATGACAGACCAGCTAGATCTACTGTCTCTGTTATAGTATGACAGACCTGGTAGATACACTGTCTCTATTATATTATGACAGACCAGCTAGATCTACTGTCTCTATATATCTCTATTGTACTATGACAGACCATCTAGATCTACTGTCTCTATTATACTATGACAGACCAGGTAGATCTACTGTCTCTATTATATTATGACATACCAGCTAGATCTCTGTCTCTATTGTATTATGACAGACCTGGTAGATCTACTGTTTCTATTATACTATGACAGACCAGCTAGATCTACTGTCTCTGTTATATTATGACAGACCTGGTAGATACACTGCCTCTATTATATTATGACAGACCAGCTAGATCTACTGACTCTATATCTCTATTGTACTATGACAGACCATCTAGATCTACTGTCTATTATACTATGACAGACCAGGTAGATCTACTGTCTCTATTATATTATGACAGACCAGCTAGATCTACTGTCTCTATTGTATTATGACAGACCAGCTCGATCTACTGTCTCTATCTCTATTGTACTATGACAGACCATCTAGATCTACTGTCTCTATTATACTATGACAGACCAGGTAGATCTACTGTCTCTATTATAATATGACAGACCAGGTAGATCTACTGTCTCTATTATATTATGACAGACCAGCTAGATCTCTGTCTCTATTATGCTATGACAGACCAGGTAGATCTCTGTCTATTATATTATGACAGACCAGCTAGATCTACTGTCTCTATTATATTATGACAGACCAGGTTAAACTACAATCTCTATTATATTTTGACAGACCAGCTAGATCTACTGTCTCTATTATAATATGACAGACCAGCTAGATCTGCTGTATACTATTACATTATGACAGACCAGCAAGATCTACTGTCTCTATTATATTTTGACATGCCAGGTAGATCTACTGTCTATGTTATATTATGACAGACCAGCTAGATCTACTATTTCTGTTATATTATGACAGACCTGGTAGATACACTGTCTCTATTATAGTATGACAGACCAGCTAGATCTACTGTCTCTATTCTATTATGACAGACTAGGTTAAACTACAATCTCTATTATATTATGACAGACCAGCTAGATCTACTGTCTCTATTATAATATGACAGACCAGCTAGATCTACTGTCTCTATTATATTACATGACAGACCAGCTAGATCTACTGTCTCTATTATATTTTGACATACCAGGTAGATCTACTGTCTGTTATATTATGACAGACCAGCTGGATCTACTGGCTCTGTTATATTATGACAGACCTGGTAGATACACTGTCTCTATCATATTATGACAGACCAGCTAGATCTACTGTCCCTATTATATTATGACAGACCAGCTAGATCTACTGTCTCTATTATATTTTGACAGACCAGCTAGATCTACTGTCTCTATTATATTATGACAGACCAGCTTGATCTACTGTCTCTATTATATTATGACAGACCAGCTAGATCTACTGTCTCTATATCTCTGTGTACTATGACAAACCATCTAGATCTACTGTCTCTGACCCATGCTATGACAGACCAGGTAGATCTACTGTCTCTGTTATAATATGACAGACCAGCTAGATCTACTGTCTCATGTTATATTATGACAGACCAGCTCGTCTACTGTCTCTGTTATACTATGACAGACCAGGTAGATCTACTGTCTCTATTATATTATGACAGACCAGCTAGATCTACTGTCTCTATTCTATTATGACAGACCAGGTTAAACTACAATCTCTATTATATTTTGACAGACCAGCTAGATCTACTGTCTCTATTATAATATGACAGACCAGCTAGATCTACTGTCTCTATTATATTATGACAGACCCAGCAAGATCTACTGTCTCTATTATATTTTGACATACCAGGTAGATCTACTGTCTCTGTTATATTATGACAGACCAGCTAGATCTACTATTTCTGTTATATTATGACAGACCTGGTAGATACACTGTCTCTATTATATTATGACAGACTAGCTAGATCTACTGTCTCTATTCTATTATGACAGACTAGAGTAAACTACAATCTCTATTATATTATGACAGACCAGCTAGATCTACTGTCTCTGTATATTTTGACATACCAGGTAGATCTACTGTCTCTGTTATATTATGACAGACCAGCTAGATCTACTATTTCTGTTATATTATGACAGACCTGGTAGATACACTGTCTCTATTATATTATGACAGACCAGCTAGATCTGTCTCTATTATAATATGACAGACCAGCTAGATCTACTGTCTCTATTATATTATGACAGACCAGCTAGATCTACTGTCTCTATTATATTTTGACATACCAGGTAGATCTACTGTCTCTGTTATATTATGACAGACCTGGTAGATACACTGTCTCTATTATATTATGACAGACCAGCTAGATCTACTGTCTCTATTATATTATGACAGACCAGCTAGATCTACTGTCTCTATTGTATTATGACAGACCAGCTAGATCTACTGTCTCTATTATATTATGACAGACCAGCTAGATCTACTGTCTCCATTATAAAATGACAGACCAGCTATATCAACTGTCTCTATTGTATTATGACTGACCAGCTAGATCTACTGTCTCTATTATATTATGACAGACCAGCTATATCTACTGTCTCTATTATATTATGACAGACCAGGTAGATATACTGTCTCTATTATATGATGACAGACCAGCTAGATCTACTGTCTATTATATTATGACAGACCAGCTAGATCTATTGTCTCTATTATAATATGACAGACCATCTAGATCTACTGTCTCTATTGTATTATGACAGACCAGCAAGATCTACTCTCTCTATTATATTATGACAGACCAGCTAGATCTACTGTGTCTATTATATTATGACAGACCAGCTAGATCTTCTGTCTATTATATTATGACAGACCAGCTAGATCTACTGTCTCTATGGTATTATGACAGACCAGGTTAAACTACAATCTCTATTATATTATGACAGACCAGCTAGATCTACTGTCTCTATTATATTATGACAGACCAGCTAGATCTACTGTCTCTATTATATTTTGACATACCAGGTAGATCTACTGCCTCTGTTATATTATGACAGACCAGCTAGATCTACTGTCTCTGTTATATTATGACAGACCTGGTAGATACACTGTCTCTATTATATTATGACAGACCAGCTAGATCTACTGTCTCTATATCTCTATTGTACTATGACAGACCATCTAGATCTACTGTCTCTATTATACTATGACAGACCAGGTAGATCTACTGTCTCTATTATATTATGACAGACCAGCTAGATCTACTGTCTCTATTGTATTATGACAGACCTGGTAGATCTACTGTTTCTATTATACTATGACAGACCAGCTAGATCTACTGTCTCTGTTATATTATGACAGACCTGGTAGATACACTGCCTCTATTATATTATGACAGACCAGCTAGATCTACTGACTCTATATCTCTATTGTACTATGACAGACCATCTAGATCTACTGTCTCTATTATACTATGACAGACCAGGTAGATCTACTGTCTCTATTATATTATGACAGACCAGCTAGATCTACTGTCTCTATTGTATTATGACAGACCAGCTCGATCTACTGTCTCTATATCTCTATTGTACTATGACAGACCATCTAGATCTACTGTCTCTATTATACTATGACAGACCAGGTAGATCTACTGTCTCTATTATAATATGACAGACCAGGTAGATCTACTGTCTCTATTATATTATGACAGACCAGCTAGATCTACTGTCTCTATTATACTATGCCAGACCAGGTAGATCTACTGTCTCTATTATATTATGACAGACCAGCTAGATCTACTGTCTCTGTTATATTATGACAGACCAGCTAGATCTACTATTTCTGTTATATTATGACAGACCTGGTAGATACACTGTCTCTATTATATTATGACAGACCAGCTAGATCTACTGTCTCTATTATAATATGACAGACCAGCTAGATCTACTGTCTCTATTATATTATGACAGACCAGCTAGATCTACTGTCTCTATTATATTTTGACATACCAGGTAGATCTACTGTCTCTGTTATATTATGACAGACCTGGTAGATACACTGTCTCTATTATATTATGACAGACCAGCTAGATCTACTGTCTCTATTATATTATGACAGACCAGCTAGATCTACTGTCTCTATTGTATTATGACAGACCAGCTAGATCTACTGTCTCTATTATATTATGACAGACCAGCTAGATCTACTGTCTCCATTATAAAATGACAGACCAGCTATATCAACTGTCTCTATTGTATTATGACTGACCAGCTAGATCTACTGTCTCTATTATATTATGACAGACCAGCTATATCTACTGTCTCTATTATATTATGACAGACCAGGTAGATATACTGTCTCTATTATATGATGACAGACCAGCTAGATCTACTGTCTATTATATTATGACAGACCAGCTAGATCTATTGTCTCTATTATAATATGACAGACCATCTAGATCTACTGTCTCTATTGTATTATGACAGACCAGCAAGATCTACTCTCTCTATTATATTATGACAGACCAGCTAGATCTACTGTGTCTATTATATTATGACAGACCAGCTAGATCTTCTGTCTATTATATTATGACAGACCAGCTAGATCTACTGTCTCTATGGTATTATGACAGACCAGGTTAAACTACAATCTCTATTATATTATGACAGACCAGCTAGATCTACTGTCTCTATTATATTATGACAGACCAGCTAGATCTACTGTCTCTATTATATTTTGACATACCAGGTAGATCTACTGCCTCTGTTATATTATGACAGACCAGCTAGATCTACTGTCTCTGTTATATTATGACAGACCTGGTAGATACACTGTCTCTATTATATTATGACAGACCAGCTAGATCTACTGTCTCTATATCTCTATTGTACTATGACAGACCATCTAGATCTACTGTCTCTATTATACTATGACAGACCAGGTAGATCTACTGTCTCTATTATATTATGACAGACCAGCTAGATCTACTGTCTCTATTGTATTATGACAGACCTGGTAGATCTACTGTTTCTATTATACTATGACAGACCAGCTAGATCTACTGTCTCTGTTATATTATGACAGACCTGGTAGATACACTGCCTCTATTATATTATGACAGACCAGCTAGATCTACTGACTCTATATCTCTATTGTACTATGACAGACCATCTAGATCTACTGTCTCTATTATACTATGACAGACCAGGTAGATCTACTGTCTCTATTATATTATGACAGACCAGCTAGATCTACTGTCTCTATTGTATTATGACAGACCAGCTCGATCTACTGTCTCTATATCTCTATTGTACTATGACAGACCATCTAGATCTACTGTCTCTATTATACTATGACAGACCAGGTAGATCTACTGTCTCTATTATAATATGACAGACCAGGTAGATCTACTGTCTCTATTATATTATGACAGACCAGCTAGATCTACTGTCTCTATTATACTATGCCAGACCAGGTAGATCTACTGTCTCTATTATATTATGACAGACCAGCTAGATCTACTGTCTCTATTATATTATGACAGACCAGGTTAAACTACAATCTCTATTATATTTTGACAGACCAGCTAGATCTACTGTCTCTATTATAATATGACAGACCAGCTAGATCTACTGTCTCTATTACATTATGACAGACCAGCAAGATCTACTGTCTGTATTATATTTTGACATACCAGGTAGATCTACTGTCTCTGTTATATTATGACAGACCAGCTAGATCTACTATTTCTGTTATATTATGACAGACCTGGTAGATACACTGTCTCTATTATAGTATGACAGACCAGCTAGATCTACTGTCTCTATTCTATTATGACAGACTAGGTTAAACTACAATCTCTATTATATTATGACAGACCAGCTAGATCTACTGTCTCTATTATAATATGACAGACCAGCTAGATCTACTGTCTCTAGTATATTATGACAGACCAGCTAGATCTACTGTCTCTATTATATTTTGACATACCAGGTAGATCTACTGTCTCTGTTATATTATGACAGACCAGCTGGATCTACTGGCTCTGTTATATTATGACAGACCTGGTAGATACACTGTCTCTATTATATTATGACAGACCAGCTAGATCTACTGTCCCTATTATATTATGACAGACCAGCTAGATCTACTGTCTCTATTATATTTTGACAGACCAGCTAAATCTACTGTCTCTATTATATTATGACAGACCAGCTTGATCTACTGTCTCTATTATATTATGACAGACCAGCTAGATCTACTGTCTCTATATCTCTATTGTACTATGACAAACCATCTAGATCTACTGTCTCTATTATACTATGACAGACCAGGTAGATCTACTGTCTCTATTATAATATGACAGACCAGCTAGATCTACTGTCTCTATTATATTATGACAGACCAGCTCGATCTACTGTCTCTATTATACTATGACAGACCAGGTAGATCTACTGTCTCTATTATATTATGACAGACCAGCTAGATCTACTGTCTCTATTCTATTATGACAGACCAGGTTAAACTACAATCTCTATTATATTTTGACAGACCAGCTAGATCTACTGTCTCTATTATAATATGACAGACCAGCTAGATCTACTGTCTCTATTATATTATGACAGACCAGCAAGATCTACTGTCTCTATTATATTTTGACATACCAGGTAGATCTACTGTCTCTGTTATATTATGACAGACCAGCTAGATCTACTATTTCTGTTATATTATGACAGACCTGGTAGATACACTGTCTCTATTATATTATGACAGACTAGCTAGATCTACTGTCTCTATTCTATTATGACAGACTAGGTAAAACTACAATCTCTATTATATTATGACAGACCAGCTAGATCTACTGTCTCTATTATATTTTGACATACCAGGTAGATCTACTGTCTCTGTTATATTATGACAGACCAGCTAGATCTACTATTTCTGTTATATTATGACAGACCTGGTAGATACACTGTCTCTATTATATTATGACAGACCAGCTAGATCTACTGTCTCTATTATAATATGACAGACCAGCTAGATCTACTGTCTCTATTATATTATGACAGACCAGCTAGATCTACTGTCTCTATTATATTTTGACATACCAGGTAGATCTACTGTCTCTGTTATATTATGACAGACCTGGTAGATACACTGTCTCTATTATATTATGACAGACCAGCTAGATCTACTGTCTCTATTATATTATGACAGACCAGCTAGATCTACTGTCTCTATTGTATTATGACAGACCAGCTAGATCTACTGTCTCTATTATATTATGACAGACCAGCTAGATCTACTGTCTCCATTATAAAATGACAGACCAGCTATATCTACTGTCTCTATTGTATTATCACTGACCAGCTAGATCTACTGTCTCTATTATATTATGACAGACCAGCTATATCTACTGTCTCTATTATATTATGACAGACCAGGTAGATATACTGTCTCTATTATATGATGACAGACCAGCTATATCTACTGTGTCTATTATATTATGACAGACCAGCTAGATCTATTGTCTCTATTATAATATGACAGACCATCTAGATCTACTGTCTCTATTATATTATGACAGACCAGCTAGATCTACTGTCTATATTATATTATAACAGACCAGCTAGATCTACTGTCTATTATATTATGACAGACCAGCTCGATCTATTGTCTCTATTATAATATGACAGACCAGCTAGATCTACTGTGTCTATTATATTATGACAGACCAGCTAGATCTTCTGTCTATTATATTATGACAGACCAGCTAGATCTACTGTCTCTATGGTATTATGACAGACCAGCTAGATCTACTATCTCTATTATATTTTGACAGACCAGGTAGAGCCACTGTCTCTATTATATTTTGACAGACCAGGTAGATCTACTGTCCCTATTATACTATGACAGACCAGCTAGATCTACTGTCTCTATTATATTATGACAGACCAGCTAGATCTACTGTCTCTATTGTATTATGACAGACCAGCTAGATCTACTGTCTCTATATCTCTATTGAACTATGACAGACCATCTATATCTACTGTCTCTATTATACTATGACAGACCAGGTAGATCTACTGTCTCTATTATAATATGACAGACCAGGTAGATCTACTGTCTCTATTATATTATGACAGACCAGCTAGATCTACTGTCTCTATTATACTATGACAGACCAGGTAGATCTACTGTCTCTATTATATTATGACAGACCAGCTAGATCTACTGTCTCTATTATATTATGACAGACCAGGTTAAACTACAATCTCTATTATATTTTGACAGACCAGCGAGATCTACTGTCTCTATTATAATATGACAGACCAGCTAGATCTACTGTCTCTATTGTATTATGACAGACCAGCTAGATCTACTGTCTCTATTATATTTTGACATACCAGGTAGATCTACTGTCTCTGTTATATTATGACAGACCAGCTAGATCTACTATTTCTGTTATATTATGACAGACCTGGTAGATACACTGTCTCTATTATAGTATGACAGACCAGCTAGATCTACTGTCTCTATTCTATTATGACAGACTAGGTTAAACTACAATCTCTATTATATTATGACAGACCAGCTAGATCTACTGTCTCTATTATAATATGACAGACCAGCTAGATCTACTGTCTCTGTTATATTATGACAGACCAGCTAGATCTACTGTCTCTATTATATTTTGACATACCAGGTAGATCTACTGTCTCTGTTATATTATGACAGACCAGCTGGATCTACTGGCTCTGTTATATTATGACAGACCTGGTAGATACACTGTCTCTATTATATTATGACAGACCAGCTAGATCTACTGTCCCTATTATATTATGACAGACCAGCTAGATCTACTGTCTCTATTATATTTTGACAGACCAGCTAGATCTACTGTCTCTATTATATTATGACAGACCAGCTTGATCTACTGTCTCTATTATATTATGACAGACCAGCTAGATCTACTGTCTCTATATCTCTATTGTACTATGACAAACCATCTAGATCTACTGTCTCTATTATACTATGACAGACCAGGTAGATCTACTGTCTCTATTATAATATGACAGACCAGCTAGATCTACTGTCTCTATTATATTATGACAGACCAGCTCGATCTACTGTCTCTATTATACTATGACAGACCAGGTAGATCTACTGTCTCTATTATATTATGACAGACCAGCTAGATCTACTGTCTCTATTCTATTATGACAGACCAGGTTAAACTACAATCTCTATTATATTTTGACAGACCAGCTAGATCTACTGTCTCTATTATAATATGACAGACCAGCTAGATCTACTGTCTCTATTATATTATGACAGACCAGCAAGATCTACTGTCTCTATTATATTTTGACATACCAGGTAGATCTACTGTCTCTGTTATATTATGACAGACCAGCTAGATCTACTATTTCTGTTATATTATGACAGACCTGGTAGATACACTGTCTCTATTATATTATGACAGACTAGCTAGATCTACTGTCTCTATTCTATTATGACAGACTAGGTAAAACTACAATCTCTATTATATTATGACAGACCAGCTAGATCTACTGTCTCTATTATATTTTGACATACCAGGTAGATCTACTGTCTCTGTTATATTATGACGGACCAGCTAGATCTACTATTTCTGTTATATTATGACAGACCTGGTAGATACACTGTCTCTATTATATTATGACAGACCAGCTAGATCTACTGTCTCTATTATAATATGACAGACCAGCTAGATCTACTGTCTCTATTATATTATGACAGACCAGCTAGATCTACTGTCTCTATTATATTTTGACATACCAGGTAGATCTACTGTCTCTGTTATATTATGACAGACCTGGTAGATACACTGTCTCTATTATATTATGACAGACCAGCTAGATCTACTGTCTCTATTATATTATGACAGACCAGCTAGATCTACTGTCTCTATTGTATTATGACAGACCAGCTGAATCTGCCAATATACCATTTC